>NC_060184.1:78583930-78653930 GCF_021184085.1 Oncorhynchus gorbuscha | reverse complement strand
TACAACCAACACCGCAGCTGCAATGAATGACTACAGCAAAGTGTTCCAATAAGCTTTGCGCTGTTACTATTAGCAGCTTGTGTCTATTTTAATATAGAGGAATATTTCACTTTCTCTGGTCATCGGAGTAACAACATGAATTGGTGCTTGAGGCAGAAGTAATCCAGTGTGAGTTGAGTTTCGCCATCAGATGGAAGACTGTTCCCTTTCCTCTGGAGAACGGAGGGACGGAGGGACGGTGAGACGCCTCTCACCGCTGCCCCCCTCCCTCCACACAGACTGACCATCAGCTGGAAGACTGTTCCCTTTCCTCAGGAGAACGGAGGGACGGAGGGACGGTGAGAGGCCTCTCACCGCTGCCCCCTCCCTCCACACAGACTGACCATCAGCTGGAAGACTGTTCCCTTTCCTCTGGAGAACGGAGGGACGGAGGGACGGTGAGACGCCTCTCACCACTGCCCCCTCCCTCCACACAGACTGACCATCAGCTGGAAGACTGTTCCCTTTCCTCAGGAGAACGGAGGGACGGAGGGACGGTGAGACGCCTCTCACCGCTGCCCCCTCCCTCCCCTCAGACTGACAGTCAGATGGAAGACTGTTCCCTTTCCTCAGGAGAACGGAGGGACGGAGGGACGGTGAGACGCCTCTCACCGCTGCCCCCTCCCTCCACACAGACTGACCATCAGCTGGAAGACTGTTCCCTTTCCTCTGGAGAACGGAGGGACGGAGGGACGGTGAGACGCCTCTCACCGCTGCCCCCTCCCTCCACACAGACTGACCATCAGCTGGAAGACTGTTCCCTTTCCTCTGGAGAACGGAGGGACGGAGGGACGGTGAGACGCCTCTCACCGCTGCCCCCCTCCCTCCACACAGACTGACAGTCAGATGGAAGACTGTTCCCTTTCCTCTGGAGAACGGAGGGACGGAGGGACGGTGAGACGCCTCTCACCGCTGCCCCCCTCCCTCCACACAGACTGACAGTCAGATGGAAGACTGTTCCCTTTCCTCTGGAGAACGGAGGGACGGAGAGACGGTGAGACGCCTCTCACCGCTGCCCCCCTCCCTCCACACGGACTGACAGTCAGAAGCAGGCTTTTCACACCAGTATAAAAAGCGAATTATTATGCTAACTCAGCTGTGCCTCACAAAGTAACACACCAAACAATCTATTACCAGTGTGATCATTTACCAAAATGTTGAAATATATATATATTTTTTAAATGGTTTGAGAAGAACAGCATTGGCAGGGTAATTCAAGCATAGCCAATATGCAGTGATAATGCATTGGGCCTATAGACTAATTCACAAACACCATTGTTACAGTACTGTTTTCAATTGGTTAATGTTGTTTTATAGTTTTATATTATCGGTAGATCTCGACTCAGAAAGTGTTCATGACTCAGTTGGTGACTACTGCCCTATGTTCAGGGCCTCACCCTGCTTAGTCAACATATTTAAACTAATTTCACCTTTATTTTACTAGGCAAGTCAGTTAAGAACAAATTATTATTTTCAATGACAGCCTAGGAACAGTGGGTTAACTGCCTGTTCAGGGGCAGAACGACAGATTTGTACCTTGTCAGCTCGGGATTTGAACTTGCAACCTTCCGGCTACGAGTCCAACGCTCTAACCACTAGGCTACCCTGCCGCCTCATATATGTATACTCAGGCGGAGGACAATACTCTGGTTCTATGCACATTGTAAGTCAATTGTCATCTAGCACATAAGTGCATTTGAACAGGTTTAAATTGACAATCAATTCCATTTATATACAGTAAATATGAATTATTCTAGCTTCTCTCCACTGCTCTTCACTGTTTCACACTGTACCTTTTGTACAAACATTCTGCGGTCTTATCATTACTTTTCTAACTTGTTCTTGTTTTGTCTCCTCCGTTTCTGTTCTCTCTCTCTCTCTCTCTCTCTCTCTCTCTCTCTCTCTCTCTCTCTCTCTCTCTCTCTCTCTCTCTCTCTCTCTCTCTCTCTCTCTCTCTCTCTCTCTCTCTCTCTCTCGCTCTCTCGCTCTCTGAACTTGGACAATAAGTTACACTGAGTTGCAGTGAGTCACACCAGTAGAGTATCAACCAACAATCTGGAATACTTTAAAACGGGAAAAATATGTTTTTCCTCTCTGCCAGATAACCAGATAATGCTCTCTTTCTCTTTCAAGTCGTTGGTTTTCCCTTCAAGTCTCTGGTGCATTCAAACAATAGCAGAAATAGACGAGTGCATTCCAGTAGCATCTATCACCATTTTTATGTTTTTTGGAAGTGTCTGGTTCACTTTTCTCTCTCTGATCCCTCGTTACTCCTCATCTATTTCATAGCTCTCACGACTAATTCAGAGGCTTTCTTCAATTGGCTTAGTCCAGGCAATGTGTAACTGTTATAAAAAAAACACTTGACAGATAGAACTCAATGTGTGTCTAGCGATGGTGTTTAGAGTCTAGTTTTCTGGATATAACGAAAGGTGTCCCACAGTGGTCAGTTCTGGGTCGTGTAGTTTTGTCTGTATACTCTAACAATATTGGTTGTGTGGATTTGTGAGAAAAAGAGATCAAATTTGGTCCGTTTTGAGTTCGGGCTGAAACACAGTAGAGTGTGGAATGGGTCAAGGGGTTTGAATGGTTTCTGAAGGCACTGTAACATTCATATAATGAATGAATAGGATCTCCTAGAGTCTTTCCATGCCCTTATTAAACAATGCCCAGTCCTGTTTGGCTCACTTGCAACGTCAGGGTTGTGAGTTCGATTCTCTGTGGGGACCAGTAAAAAAAAGCACTCACTACTGTTGTGTATTCTATTACCTCACTACTGTTGTGTATTCTATTACCTCACTACTGTTGTGTATTCTATTACCTCACTACTGTTGTGTATTCTATTACCTCACTACTGTTGTGTTCTATTACCTCATTACTGTTGTGTATTCTATTACCTCACTACTGTTGTGTTCTATTACCTCATTACTGTTGTGTATTCTATTACCTCACTACTGTTGTGTATTCTATTACCTCACTACTGTTGTGTATTCTATTACCTCACTACTGTTGTGTATTCTATTACCTCACTACTGTTGTGTATTCTATTACCTCACTACTGTTGTGTATTCTATTACCTCACTACTGTTGTGTGTTCTATTACCTCACTACTGTTGTGTATTCTATTACCTCACTACTGTTGTGTATTCTATTACCTCACTACTGTTGTGTATTCTATTACCTCACTACTGTTGTGTATTCTATTACCTCACTACTGTTGTGTAGTCTTTTACCTCACTACTGTTGTGTATTCTATTACCTCACTACTGTTGTGTATTCTATTACCTCACTACTGTTGTGTATTCTATTACCTCACTACTGTTGTGTATTCTATTACCTCACTACTGTTGTGTATTCTATTACCTCACTACTGTTGTGTAGTATTTTACCTCACTACTGTTGTGTATTCTATTACCTCACTACTGTTGTGTATTCTATTACCTCACTACTGTTGTGTATTCTATTACCTCACTACTGTTGTGTATTCTTTACCTCACTACTGTTGTGTATTCTATTACCTCACTACTGTTGTGTATTCTATTACCTCACTTGTGAATTACAATATGTTTTCATTGTTTAACAGAAAAGCTTAATTGACCTTACATTAGTATTGAATGCGGGTGAATTATTTGTTGTTTTCTTGGGCACACAAAAATGATTCTAATGATTTAAGCATATGTATAGCTCTGTTTTTTTGTTAATTCTTTCCAATGTGTCAAGTAATTATCTTTTTGTTTTCTCATGATTTGGTTGGGTCTAATTGTGCTGCTGCCCTGGGGCTCTGTGGGGTGTGTTTGTTTTTGTGAACAGAGCCCCAGGACCAGCTTGCTTAGGCGACTCTTCTCCAGGATCATCTCTCTGTAGGTGATGGCTTTGTTATGGAAGGTTTAGGAAACGCTTCCTTTTAGGTGGTTGTAGAATTTAACAGCTCTTTTCTGGATTTTGATGGGATCAGCTGTGAAAAAAAGAGTTAATTAAATAGGAAGCTGATAATAAAAACGGGGTTCTTCTATAGAAATAGGTCCTGCCTCTCACTAAAGAGGAGGACGCAGATCGTTTTATCACGGTGGACGGATTTTCCTCTTGCCACTGCTCAGAAAGTGGGACGGCCCTCTTTGACCTCATGTAGGTCAAAACACTGCATTTTACTCATTTATAAAGCCCATATTACCCGGCATCTTCACATACCCCACAGAAGTACCAGTTACCATACCTGATCACAGGGACAGCAAATATCTGGATATTCTGTCTGTTGCTACTCTCTGCAGAGTTCCCTGTAAATGAATCTATCTGCAGAGTTCCCTGTAAATGGATCTATCTACATTTACATTTACATTTAAGTCATTTAGCAGACGCTCTTATCCAGAGCGACTTACAAATATCTGCAGAGTTCCCTGTAAACGAATCTATCTGCAGAGTTCCCTATAAATGGATGTATTTGTGCCTTTCGGGCAGTTCAGAGTGTTGATTGATGACCTCTTTGCTGAGGAATGTGATTGTTTTTCATGAGTATTTTTTTGTATTCTCTTTTCTGTTCAGTTTTTTTCTCCCTCGGGTGTATTTACTACGTGCATTGTGTTGTGTGCAAGGCTCCATAGAAAAAAAAATACCTTGATCTCAACTGGGAAAATACAAATGAAAATAGAAGGTCCTGTATCCCGCTGGGTACAGGCCCTAAGACTGTTGTGAAGAAGAGGACCAGCTGGGTACAGGTGCTCAGACTGTTGTGAAGAAGAGGACCAGCTGGGTACAGGCGCTAAGACTGTTGTGAAGAAGAGGACCCGCAGGGTACAGGTGCTCAGACTGTTGTGAAGAAGAGGACCAGCTGGGTACAGGCGCTAAGACTGTTGTGAAGAAGAGGACCAGCTGGGTACAGGCGCTAAGACTGTTGTGGAGAAGAGGACCAGCTGGGTACAGGCGCTAAGACTGTTGTGAAGAGGACCAGCTGGGTACAGGTGCTAAGACTGTTGTGAAGAAGAGGACCTGCTGGGTACAGACGCTAAGACTGTTGTGAAGAAGAGGACCTGCTGGGTACAGACGCTAAGACTGTTGTGGAGAAGAGGACCTGCTGGGTACAGGTGCTAAGACTGTTGTGAAGAGGACCCGGTGGGTACAGGCGCTAAGACTGTTGTGAAGAAGAGGACCTGCTGGGTACAGGTGCTAAGACTGTTGTGGAGAAGAGGACCAGCTGGGTACAGGCGCTAAGACTGTTGTGAAGAGGACCAGCTGGGTACAGGTGCTAAGACTGTTGTGAAGAAGAGGACCTGCTGGGTACAGACGCTAAGACTGTTGTGAAGAGGACCAGCTGGGTACAGGTGCTAAGACTGTTGTGAAGAAGAGGACCTGCTGGGTACAGGTGCTAAGACTGTTGTGGAGAAGAGGACCCGCTGGGTACAGGCGCTAAGACTGTTGTGAAGAAGAGGACCTGCTGGGTACAGGCGCTAAGACTGTTGTGAAGAGGACCCGCTGGGTACAGGCGCTAAGACTATTGTGAAGAAGAGGACCTGCTGGGTACAGGCGCTAAGACTGTTGTGAAGAAGAGGACCAACTGGGTACAGGCGCTAAGACTGTTGTGAAGAAGAGGACCAGCTGGGTACAGGCGCTAAGACTGTTGTGAAGAAGTGGACCAACTGGGTACAGGCGCTAAGACTGTTGTGAAGAAGAGGACCAGCTGGGTACAGGCGCTAAGACTGTTGTGAAGAAGAGGACCAGCTGGGTACAGGCGCTAAGACTGTTGTGAAGAAGAGGACCAGCTGGGTACAGGCGCTAAGACTGTTGTGAAGAAGAGGACCAGCTGGGTACAGGCGCTAAGACTGTTGTGAAGAAGAGGACCAGCTGGGTACAGGCGCTAAGACTGTTGTGAAGAAGAGGACCTGCTGGGTACAGGCGCAAAGACTGTTGTGCCAGCATGAGATGAGGACTTGGGGGATTCCTGGATTTCATCACGGTATGATTAGGTTAGCCTAGTCAGGTCTCTAATCTACAATAGAGGCTCACAAAACTAATACTGCACGATATGGGCAAATGATGAAATTGCTATTTTACTTGCAATATAGATCAATACACTCGGTTGAACTGTTGGAATCATAGAAATGCAATTTGTTTACTGATTCAATGGTTGGTGTTGACAGACAGGTACTGTAGAAGTTGTTATGACAGGGTAGGAACCAAGGTGTTGGTCAGAGCGCTTCCCAGGGGAACCTTGTTACATTTGAATGTTATATTCATGGTGTTTGCAGCCTCTTGAATATGGATATTGCACATGTCAATATTGCAATCCTGATTAAAATTTGATTAAAGATGCACTCTGGAAAATGTGTATAATTTAGTAGTTTTGAAAGTGTTGCTCACAAACCAAAAGTAGTCCTCTTTTTTTGTGTACTACGTCATCCAATTGTGTACTATGTCATCCAATTGTGTACTATGTCATCCAATTGTGTACTATGTCATCCAATTGTGTATTATGTCATTCATTTCGTTAGACATGTTACTAATTTAGCAATTTATGTGATAACCAATTTGTTGTGCTTAAGATCCCGGAGTGCATCTTTAATTGTGCAGCCCTACCCAAAACTAATTTTTTAAAACGTCATTGTCCATAACCCACTGTTTGAGACCCACACCTCCCTTCCCTCTGCAGCTCAACAATACCTGTCGTTGTGGCTCTGTCTCTGTGTGTTGTCAGAGCAGAGAGATGTAATACTCTGTCTCTGTGTGTTATCAGAGCAGAGAGATGTAATCCTCTGTCTCTGTGTGTTATCAGAGCAGAGAGATGTAATCCTCTGTCTCTGTATGTTATCAGAGCAGAGAGATGTAATCCTCTGTCTCTGTGTGTTATCAGAGCAGAGAGATGTAATCCTCTGTCTCTGTATGTTATCAGAGCAGAGAGATGTAATCCTCTGTCTCTGTGTTACCAGAGCAGAGAGATGTAATACTCTGTCTCTGTGTGTTATCAGAGCAGAGAGATGTAATCCTCTGTCTCTGTGTGTTATCAGAGCAGAGAGATGTAATACTCTGTCTCTGTGTGTTATCAGAGCAGAGAGATGTAATCCTCTGTCTCTGTGTGTTATCAGAGCAGAGAGATGTAATCCTCTGTCTCTGTGTGTTATCAGAGCAGAGAGATGTAATCCTCTGTCTCTGTGTGTTGTCAGAGCAGAGAGATGTAATCCTCTGTCTCTGTGTGTTATCAGAGCAGAGAGATGTAATCCTCTGTCTCTGTATGTTATCAGAGCAGAGAGATGTAATCCTCTGTCTCTGTGTTACCAGAGCAGAGAGATGTAATCCTCTGTCTCTGTGTTATCAGAGCAGAGAGATGTAATACTCTGTCTCTGTGTGTTATCAGAGCAGAGAGATGTAATCCTCTGTCTCTGTGTTACCAGAGCAGAGAGATGTAATCCTCTGTCTCTGTGTTATCAGAGCAGAGAGATGTAATCCTCTGTCTCTGTGTGTTATCAGAGCAGAGAGATGTAATCCTCTGTCTCTGTGTGTTATCAGAGCAGAGAGATGTAATCCTCTGTCTCTGTGTGTTGTCAGAGCAGAGAGATGTAATCCTCTGTCTCTGTGTTATCAGAGCAGAGAGATGTAATACTCTGTCTCTGTGTGTTATCAGAGCAGAGAGATGTAATCCTCTGTCTCTGTGTGTTATCAGAGCAGAGAGATGTAATACTCTGTCTCTGTGTGTTGTCAGAGCAGAGAGATGCAATCCTCTGTCTCTGTGTTATCAGAGCAGAGAGATGTAATCCTCTGTCTCTGTGTTATCAGAGCAGAGAGATGTAATACTCTGTCTCTGTGTGTTATCAGAGCAGAGAGATCCCATTCATGTTTTATGGCGGGTCACAAAGCCCAGGGTTAATGACTAAACAATTTAAATATTTACAATGTGATGAATTAAACATCCTCTTTGGTCTTTGTGCTTCCATTGCCTTCATTCCTTATTCTACTCTGCTCTGGCAGTGTAGCCCACAGAACAAGAGACCGTTCAGCCTTAATAGAGCTCTGTGCTGCTCTCCAATCATACAGGAATGTGCTTACTACCGTATATTAGGAAGGGTAATTGCAGACAGACCCAAATAATGTCTAGGACACACGTTGCTTCTGTAGAGATAACATTAGATGCTTATTTCTGGGTTTCTACACATGCGTTTGACAGGTTTACCATCAAGTTGTAGGTCCTGTACTAGGTGGGGCTGGACACACCAATGTTGTAGGTCCTGTACTAGGTGGGGCTGGACACACCAATGTTGTAGGTCCTGTACTAGGTGGGGATGGAAACATTAATTTTGTAGGTCCTGTACTAGGTGGGGATGGAAATACCAATGTTGTAGGTCCTGTACTAGGTGGGGCTGGACACACCAATGTTGTAGGTCCTGTACTAGGTGGGGCTAGAAACACCAATGTTGTAGGTCCTGTACTAGGTGCGGCTGGACACACCAATGTTGTAGGTCCTGTACTAGGTGGGGCTAGAAACACCAATGTTGTAGGTCCTGTACTAGGTGGGGCTGGAAACACCAATGTTGTAGGTCCTGTACTAGGTGGGGCTAGAAACACCAATGTTGTAGGTCCTGTACTAGGTGGGGCTAGAAACACCAATGTTGTAGGTCCTGTACTAGGTGGGGCTGGAAACACCAATGTTGTAGGTCCTGTACTAGGTGGGGCTGGAAACACCAATGTTGTAGGTCCTGTACTAGGTGGGGCTGGAAACACCAATGTTGTAGGTCCTGTACTAGGTGGGGCTAGAAACACCAATGTTGTAGGTCCTGTACTAGGTGGGGCTAGAAACACCAATGTTGTAGGTCCTGTACTAGGTGGGGCTAGAAACACCAATGTTGTAGGTCCTGTACTAGGTGCGGCTGGACACACCAATGTTGTAGGTCCTGTACTAGGTGGGGCTAGAAACACCAATGTTGTAGGTCCTGTACTAGGTGGGGCTAGAAACACCAATGTTGTAGGTCCTGTACTAGGTGGGGCTAGAAACACCAATGTTGTAGGTCCTGTACTAGGTGGGGCTAGAAACACCAATGTTGTAGGTCCTGTACTAGGTGCGGCTGGACACACCAATGTTGTAGGTCCTGTACTAGGTGGGGCTAGAAACACCAATGTTGTAGGTCCTGTACTAGGTGGGGCTAGAAACACCAATGTTGTGGGGTCACCTGTGTAGTATTTAGACCTACTATGTATGTTGACTGTATATTAATCTCTAAAATATCTGCTGATTGACTACCAGTATGAGGTAACACAGCGCGTCCACTTTGTTCCTTGTCCTCTGCGCTATCCGCTTTCACACCATCTCTCAGATGTGACTATGTTTTCCGTTATCAGATTTGTTCTCTCTTTCTGGTAATGACGTCCAGCCATGTAATGACGATCAGATGGGTTGAACGCTCTTCACTCTTCAGCCCTGAGCCCAGTAATAAAGAACCGCTCTTCTCTGCTTTCCCCCCCATCCTCTATCAGTCATGGGAATCACAACTCTGCTAACTAACTGCAAGCTTCTGAAAGGCTGCAGGAAAAGGGGGGCTGTCATTGAAAAAGGGGGGGCTGTCATTGAAAAGGGGGGTCATTGAAAAAGGGGGGTCATTGAAAAGGGGGGTCATTGAAAAGGGGGGTGTCATTGAAAAAAATTGAAAAAGCAGGGGGTCTGTCATTGAAAAAGGGGGGTCATTGAAAAGGGGGGCTGTCATTGAAAAGGGGGCTGTCATTGAAAAGGGGGGTCATTGAAAAAAGGGGGGTCATTGAAAAAGGGGGGTCATTGAAAAGGGGGGGTCATTGAAAAGGGGGGGTCATTGAAAAGGGGGGTCATTGAAAAAGGGGGGTCATTGAAAAAGGGGGGTCATTGAAAAGGGGGGTCATTGAAAAGGGGGTGGTCATTGTCATTGAAAAAAGGGGGGTCATTGAAAAAGGGGGGTCATTGGGGGTCATTGAAAAAGGGGGGTGTCATTGAAAAGGGGGGTCATTGAAAAGGGGGGTGGTCATTGAAAAGGGGGGTCATTGAAAAGGGTCATTGAAAAAGCAGGGGGTCATTGAAAAGGGGGGGTCATTGAAAAAGGGGGGTCATTGAAAAGGGGGGTCATTGAAATGGATCCACTGCAGCAAAAGACATGTATTTTGGAGTCATGGAATGTTCAATCCAAGACAGGACACTTCTGCCATGTTCGGTAGTTACATAAAAGGATTTTAGTCACCATGACAATAATAGGTTCAGATTTCATTTCAGACATGGTATCTGGGCAACATAATGAAAAGTGTGACAGAATCAAGGGACGTTCGCCTAGAGATACAGTAAAAAGATCTACAGTATCTCGTTTCTTTTTTTTTTTTTTTACAGCGAAGAGAGAGATCAGTGTGGCTGTGTGGATTTCACAGTGTTGGAAGCGCGAGACAAGGTTGGTGTCAAGAGAGAACGCCACCCACAATCTAGCACAGAGGAGGGTCATTTCCGTCCTCCAGGGCCTGATTGGTGACACAGTTTTACCCCCCAGGCCCCAGAGAACACCACCTGACTCCAATAATCACATAATCATGATCTTCAGTTTAGAACGCAATGTGATTCATCAACTGTGATTGGCTGGGGATGGAGTGGGAGGGGCACCAATCAGGACTGGAGTTGCCCTCCCCTGGTGTAGCACTTAGATGGGAGCATCAAAGTTTCTAAAAGATGAATAATATTTCACAAGAGACCCTTTACCCACATAAATCCAATCTCACCGGGCACCCACTGGTTGAATCAACGTTGTGTTTTCGACGTGGAATAGACGTTGAACTGAGGTCTGTGTCCAGTGGGAAGTGTTTAAATGTCCATAGGTCTTGAGTTGGTGACATTCAGGCTCGTTCTTTCTAGTTGGCGTTCACTCAGAAAGGCCCGTTTGATTTGATTTTGTGTTGATTTTGATTTGATTTTGTGTTGATGCAAAGCAAGCATCTGCTCAACATCAGACTTTGATATAAAGCAGGCAGTGCTCATCATGGCTGACTGATCAGCTTTCCTTTGTGCCCGTCGTCACGCCCCCACAGGCCTGGCACGTTGGACTCACACCCATTCACACCCCCCCCCCCTTCCCCCTCCTCTGGACAAGGACAGGCGTTAAGGCAGAGGAGTAACAGGGACAAAAGGGAACCTCCGAAAATAAGACAATTCCACGTCACGTTTTTCTTTATTTTGACACCTCTGGTTATGTCCGTCACTGAGGGTTGATCAAATACAAGCCTGGGCATGTTCGTAGAGTGTCTCAGTTGGCTGACACTTATCAACGCAAGAGGCTCTTTTCATTTATCAAATCAAGTCTGTCTTGAGATGAAGATTCGAGACTGAGTTGTGTAACCTAATCCGATCTAGAGATGTGATCGATTTAAGCGAGGCGGCAATCTCCCCTTCTCAACCGCTGATAGTGTTGTAGACGTCTACCGGAGTCACACTTAGCCTTAGTGGATTTCTGAACTTCCAATAAAAACATGACGATCACGTAGGGAGGTATGTTTGCCTATCTAATGTAGCCAGTGGGATCAGGTCAGGCCTCTACATCACATTTCACGCTCGTTTTCATTTCTGGACCATATGTTTCATTAGTCCCATCTGTCAGTGTGGCTCTGTTATGGCTCTGTTATTTCTGTTGTTTCTCTGTTATTTCTCTGTTATTTCTCTGTTGTGGCTCTGTTATGGCTCTGTTATGGCTCTGTTATGGCTCTGTTATGGCTCTGTTATGGCTCTGTTATTTCTCTGTTATTTCTCTGTTATGGCTCTGTTATGGCTCTGTTATTTCTCTGTTATTTTTCTGTTATGGCTCTGTTATTTCTCTGTTATTTCTGTTGTTTCTCTGTTATTTCTCTGTTATTTCTCTGTTATTTCTCTGTTATTTCTCTGTTATTTCTCTGTTATTTCTCTGTTATTTCTGTTGTTTCTCTGTTATTTCTCTGTTATTTCTCTGTTATTTCTCTGTTATTTCTCTGTTATTTCTCTGTTATTTCTCTGTTATTTCTCTGTTATTTCTCTGTTATTTCTGTTGTTTCTCTGTTATTTCTCTGTTATTTCTCTGTTATTTCTCTGTTATTTCTCTGTTATTTCTCTGTTATTTCTGTTATTTCTCTGTTATTTCTCTGTTATTTCTCTGTTATTTCTCTGTTATTTCTCAGTTATTTCTCTGTTATGGCTCTGTTATGGCTCTGTTATTTCTCTGTTATGGCTCTGTTATTTCTCTGTTATTTCTCTGTTATTTCTCTGTTATGGCTCTGTTATTTCTCTGTTATTTCTCTGTTATTTCTCTGTTATGGCTCTGTTTTTTCTCTGTTATGGCTCTGTTATTTCTCTGTTATTTCTCAGTTATTTCTCTGTTATTTCTCTGTTATGGCTCTGTTGCTTCTCTGTTTAGACTCTGTTATGGCTCTGTTATGGCTCTGTTTCTCTTATTTCTGTTATTTCTCTGTTATTTCTCATTTATTTCTCTGTTATTTCTCTGTTATTTCTCTGTTATTTATCTGTTTTAGGCTCTGTTATGGCGTTGCTATGGCTCTGTTATGGCGTTGCTATGGCTCTGTTTAGGCTCTGTTATTGTGGCCTTTCTGCCACAAGCAGGAAAGTCCTTTGGTAAGACATGTCTGCCACTTCTGTCCTCAGCTCTATATATGGGTGAAGAATGAGGAAGAGGATGTCTCCAGGAACCTAACCTCATGCTCAATATACGTCAGCAATACAGCCAACCGTCGGGGCCCTAGACGGGCTCCGTTTTTAATCACGCCACAAGATCACGCTAAGGCCCTTATGTCCTGCTAAGGCCCTTATGTCTTTTACCCTGAGGTCGTCAATCAGGAAGTCGCCCCATATATATGAAACCTCTGGCCAGAGAAGCACCTTAGTTTACCGCTATAGAGTACAATGATGCATCAACAGCATGTTTGTGGACATGGGATAAGGAAGTGACGACAGGAGAGTTCAGACAGTGAAAGTCTGTAGTCTGTGTCAGTATTTGCCATCGGGTTGATGGGCACAGGATCAAATGTGTTTCCACAACATAAAAGACACAGCACTTACAACATACAGACTCACAACACAGAAGAAGGGTTAACTTGTTAAGTGTGCCGTACTGTTTCATAGATTAGTGATTGAGGCGATTTGAAGACCACTCACCCAAAACATTCTTGATGTGTGGAGTCGCACATCTTACAAGCATTTAGAGAATGTTTCAGCATGACGTCCCTTCAACATGGTTGGCTAATTGTGTAAATTACAAAAAAAATCGATATGTTGTCCAGAGGCAACAAGTTGAATATAGATAAAGCATACTATTTGACCGTTGACCATACCATTTGACCTTTGACCATACTATTTGACCGTTGACCGTACTATTTGACCTTTGACCGTACTATTTGACCTTTGACCATACTATTTGACCTTTGACCATACTATTTGACCTTTGACCGTACTATTTGACCTTTGACTGTACTATTTGACCTTTGACCGTACTATTTGACCTTTGACTGTACTATTTGACCTTTGACTGTACTATTTGACCTTTGACTGTACTATTTGACCTTTGACCATACTATTTGACCGTTGACCGTACTATTTGACCTTTGACCATAATATTTGACCTTTGACCATACTATTTGACCTTTGACCATACTATTTGACGTTTGACCATACTATTTGACCCTTGACCGTACTATTTGACCTTTGACCGTACTATTTGACCTTTGACCATACTATTTGACCTTTGACCGTACTATTTGACCGTTGACCATACTATTTGACCTTTGACTGTACTATTTGACCTTTGACCATAATATTTGACCTTTGACCATACTATTTGACCTTTGACCATACTATTTGACCTTTGACCATACTATTTGACCCTTGACCATACTATTTGACCTTTGACCGTACTATTTGACCTTTGACCATACTATTTGACCTTTGACCGTACTATTTGACCTTTGACCGTACTATTTGACCTTTCAATTAGAACTTGTGGCCTAACCGCACCCCAAATATTGTGTCATGTAATGGAACTAGAAACCAAAGAGTAGTCATCACTTATTTATATTTATTACAACCCCATTAAAAAGTCATGACTACAACCCTTCTAAATTCCCTGCTCTAAGTCCCTCCTATAGATCCCGTATCAGTTCGTTTACATTCGATGTACAGTGTTGTACCTGAGGTTTCAACGCATCAAATGAAATGCCAAACTAAATCCCTAAATGTATTTGTCACACGCGCCGAATACAACAGGTGTAGGTAGACCTTACAGTGAAATGCTGAATACAACAGGTGTAGTAGACCTTACAGTGAAATGCTGAATACAACAGGTGTAGGTAGACCTTACAGTGAAATGCTGAATACAACAGGTGTAGGTAGACGTTACAGTGAAATGCTGAATACAACAGGTGTAGTAGACCTTACAGTGAAATGCTGAATACAACAGGTGTAGGTAGACGTTACAGTGAAATGCCGAATACAACAGGTGTAGGTAGACCTTACAGTGAAATGCTGAATACAACAGGTGTAGGTAGACCTTACAGTGAAATGCCGAATACAACAGGTGTAGGTAGACCTTACAGTGAAATGCCGAATACAACAGGTGTAGGTAGACCTTACAGTGAAATGCTGAATACAACAGGTGTAGTAGACCTTACAGTGAAATGCTGAATACAACAGGTGTAGGTAGACCTTACAGTGAAATGCTGAATACAACAGGTGTAGTAGACCTTACAGTGAAATGCTGAATACAACAGGTGTAGGTAGACCTTACAGTTAAATGCTGAAGACAACAGGTGTAGGTAGACCTTACAGTGAAATGCTGAATACAACAGGTGTAGTAGACCTTACAGTGAAATGCTGAATACAACAGGTGTAGTAGACCTTACAGTGAAATGCTGAATACAACAGGTGTAGGTAGACCTTACAGTGAAATGCTGAATACAACAGGTGTAGTAGACCTTACAGTGAAATGCTGAATACAACAGGTGTAGTAGACCTTACAGTGAAATGCTGAATACAACAGGTGTAGTAGACCTTACAGTGAAATGCTGAATACAACAGGTGTAGTAGACCTTACAGTGAAATGCTGAATACAACAGGTGTAGTAGACCTTACAGTGAAATGCTGAATACAACAGGTGTAGTAGACCTTACAGTGAAATGCTGAATACAACAGGTGTAGTAGACCTTACAGTGAAAGTAAAATGCTGAATACAACAGGTGTAGTAGACCTTACAGTGAAATGCTGAATACAACAGGTGTAGTAGACCTTACAGTGAAAAGCTGAATACAACAGGTGTAGTAGACCTTACAGTGAAATGCTTTACTTACAAGCCCTTAACCAACAATGCAGTTTTCAGAAAATGCATTAAAAAAATAATAATAATGTAAGTAATAAGAATTATATCAGTTGAATGTTGAAGTGAAGTTGCAGGTCTGATGATTTGTCCAAATGAGCTGTGTGAGGATTATTGAATTTAATTTAACTAGGGCTAGTCAGTTAAGAACAAATTCTTATTTACAATGATGTCCTAGGAACAATGGGTTAACTGCCTTGTTCAGGGGCAGAACAGATTTTTACCTTGTCAGCTCAGGGATTTGATCTACCAACCTTTTGGCTACTGGCCCAATGCTCTAACCACTAGGCTACCTGCCACCCCCACAGTGGGCTCTGTGGTAACCAACCCCACTACAGCTGTGTGGCTTTGGAAGAGTGGGCTCTGTGGTAACCAACCCCACTACAGCTGTGTGGCTTTGGAAGAGTGGGCTCTGTGGTAACCAACCCCACTACAGCTGTGTGGCTGGGGAAGAGTGGGCTCTGTGATAACCCCAGGCACACAGCTTAAGAACACCTACTCATTCAACATTATTTTCTGAAATAAAACATACAGAATCATTTAGTATGCAAAAAAGTGTTAAACAAATTCTTCAAATTTCTTCAAAATTCCCCCCCCGAATTCATATTTATTATATAAATAGGACTTTTTAATTTTGTCTGGCTTGCCATTCCAAATAAAACGGAATACTCTTTGCTAATATAATTTAAAAAGCAGGTCGCTAGGTGTAGGCAAGACCATAAGCAAATAGGTCAACTGTTATATGACTGAAGAGTTAATCAGGGTAAACTGGGATATGACTGAAGAGTTAATCAGGGTGAACTGGGATATGACTGAAGAGTTAATCAGGGTAAACTGGAATATGACTGAAGAGTTAATCAGGGTGAACTGGGATATGACTGAAGAGTTAATCAGGGTGAACTGGGATATGACTGAAGAGTTAATCAGGGTCAACTGTTATATGACTGAAGAGTTAATCAGGGTGAACTGGGATATGACTGAAGAGTTAATCAGGGTGAACTGGGATATGACTGAAGAGTTAATCAGGGTAAACTGGGATATGACTGAAGAGTTAATCAGGGTAAACTGGGATATGACTGAAGAGTTAATCAGGGTGAACTGGGATATGACTGAAGAGTTAATCAGGGTGAACTGGGATATGACTGAAGAGTTAATCAGGGTAAACTGGGATATGACTGAAGAGTTAATCAGGGTGAACTGGAATATGACTGAAGAGTTAACAGGGTGGGATATGACTGAAGAGTTAATCAGGGTAAACTGGGATATGACTGAAGAGTTAATCAGGGTGAACTGGGATATGACTGAAGAGTTAATCAGGGTGAACTGGGATATGACTGAAGAGTTAATCAGGGTGAACTGGGATATGACTGAAGAGTTAATCAGGGTGAACTGGGATATGACTGAAGAGTTAATCAGGGTAAACTGGGATATGACTAAAGAGTTAATCAGGGTAAACTGGGATATGACTAAAGAGTTAATCAGGGTGAACTGGGATATGACTGAAGAGTTAATCAGGGTGAACTGGGATATGACTGAAGAGTTCATCAGGGTGAACTGGGATATGACTGAAGAGTTAATCAGGGTAAACTGGGATATGACTGAAGAGTTAATCAGGGTAAACTGGGATATGACTGAAGAGTTAATCAGGGTGATTTTTCCACAAATAGACAGGTATTTTCCTTTCCATGGTAGCAAGATCTTATCTATTTTTGCTAACTTCCTATAAAAATGTATTGGAGTGAGATCATTTCTTTCTTTCGGGATATGAACACCGAATATGTCCACATCCACGTCAGACCATTTAACTGGTAAACTACCTGGTCATGTAAAAGTTGTAATTTTTTTTCCAGGCCCTTGATATTATTCTTGGATCTGATTTTAACAGCTAACATTTCGATGTTAATAATAAATAGATAGTGGACCAGCTTGTTTTACTTCTCTTGACAGTTAAATTCTTTCGGAGAACTAGCCATTATTTAATATTTTACACCAAGGGTTACTATACATAACTTTAACCCATTTTATTAGAGATTCCACCAAATTGAAATATGCTAGGCATTTATATTATAAACTCCAGTCGTACTTTATCAAAAGCCTTTTCAAAATCAGCTATGAAAACCAGGCCTGGTGTCCCCAATATTTCATAATGTTTTATTGTTTCCAGTACCTGTCTTATATTATCTCCAATGTATCGTCCATGTAAAAAACCTGATTAGGATGAATATTATCCGATAATACTATTTTAATTATATGCATTTTGCTAGAATTTTTTGCATCACAACACTGAAGTGTAATTTTTTTAATGGACTGGATGTTTATATTAACCAGTAATAATTAAATCAAACCATCTTGTTGAGTGTCTGATACCATTTACATAGGAGTGGCTAATAACGGTCCTCTGAATATATCAAAAAAAAGTTTGTATACTTCCACTGGTATGCCATCCAGGCCTGTAATTTTGCCTTTACATGAGTTTTTCTGTACAGATGTAAATTTTACATTATTATTAGGAAAAATATCCATACAATTCACTTTGGTTAGTGGAGATGGAGGAGACTGAAACAAACACATATGCTTAAAGTACTTTATTTCCTCTTTCGAAATTTTGTTTGGTGAATCATGGGCAACTCTGTCATTTGTAACAAGTTTCAGTCAAATCTTTTTGATAGCATTTCTGTGTTGAAAAAATATTTGGTGCATTTTCCCCCATAATCCTTCCAGTTCTCTTTATTTTTATAATATATTACACTGGATCACTAGATGTAATTTCTTTTTGTTTTTCCTCTAACTTATTCCCTGCCTCTATGGTACAGTTTTTATTCCTATCTAACTGTACTGTTAGTCCTTCCGTTTCCTTTGTTAATATGGACTCTTTTGATCTAAACTGCTCTTGTTTTATAGATGAGTATTGAATTGCATGGCCTCTAAAGGCACATGTAAAAGTGTCCCATACAATAAGGGGATCTGCTGTACCTACAGTATGTTATGTCAGAAAACAATCAGTTAGAAATGATTCCGACCTAGTTAAAAACAAGTTGTCAGGCTTTGAAAACATTTCTGTAAGAGCATGCCAATTATTTGATGGTCCGACCACATTCTGTCCCCTATCAACACTTTAAAAAAAAATTGTTGGTGCCAGAGAGAATGACAATATTGCCGTTGTTGTTGTTGTTGTATACACCATCGCAGGTAATTATTTATGCATTGCATGAGCAAGGTATGTTTGTGTAAGTAACATAAGTGTATACATGTATGCTTATATTTACATTTGCAATGCAAAGAGCGATGTCTTCCACCAATGAGGTAACTGATACGGTAATGTCATTCTATACTCTGAATTGAACATTGCAAACAAGCTTTTGACCTTGTTCCTCCCACCCATTGTTCAGGTCCTCCTATACAATGTCACACAGTTGCTTTTAACATGTTAATCTCTTGTATGTGTACAGTGAGCGGCTGAACGGCGAGCAGGTGTATGTATTTATCATCCTAGGGTGACACCCCCTTTGTCTGCGCTGGCCTGTGTATCTGCTTGAGTGGTCGCTGGCAAACATTGCCCATAGGACTATTGGTTCCCTCAGAATCACAAAAGGGCCATAAGAGAGGGGGGCAAACTGTTACTGTTGAGCAGCGCAGAGAAGTACAGATCTGTGGACCCAGCACTGAGAGGTGTTTGCCCAGGCTTCATGTGAAACGGAGAGGCTCTTTGTTGGAGTCTGTCCTCTGTAATCACAGTCAAGCAGGCTGCTAGGCTCTGAGCTCAGACAAGCGAAATGATTCTCTGCTCCACTGAATGTCTTAGGCCTCCATACTGTTCCTCTCAATGTACTAGCAATGAGCTAGCTAGACCTGGTGATGTGTAGGAGGCAGCTATTGCTACGTTGGTGACTTATAGAGCAATTCATTCTCAGTCAGCAAATCTTACTGTTAATTAATTGTATGATTTTCTTGCTGAATATAAAGTTGCACTTAACAAGGTATTGAAACGTCAATCAGCTGCTATAAAAAAAAAAATATTATGACAAAATTAAATGTTTATAGGGCCAATGCTTGGTATTTTAAGACTATACCAATCACATATCCATTTGTGTACGTACAGTGTGTGGTTTATAAACTGAGCAACAAACAAAAACGTCCTCTCACTGTCATCTGCCTTTATTTTAAGCAAACTTAACATGTGTAAATATTTGTATGAACATAACAAGATTCAACAACTGAGACATAAACTGAACAAGTTCCACAGACATGTGACTAACAGAAATGGAATAATGTGTCCCTGAACTAAGGAGGGGGACAAAATCAAAAGTAACAGTCAGCATTAAGTACTGCAGTGCATTTCCTCCTCATGTTCTGCACCAGATTTGCCAGTTATTGCTGTGAGATGTTACCCCACTCATCCACCAATGCACCTGCAAGTTCCCAGACATTTCTGGGGGGAATGACCATAGCCCTCACCCTCCGATCCAACAGGTCCCAGACATTTCTGAGGGGAATGACCGTAGCCCTCACCCTCCGATCCAACAGGTCCCAGACATTTCTGGGGGGAATGACCATAGCCCTCACCCTCCGATCCAACAGGTCCCAGACATTTCTGGGGGGAATGACCGTAGCCCTCACCCTCCGATCCAACAGGTCCCAGACATTTCTGGGGGAATGACCGATCCAACAGCCCTCACCCTCCGATCCAACAGGTCCCGGACATTTCTGGGGGGAATGACCGTAGCCCTCACCCTCCGATCCAACAGGTCCCGGACATTTCTGGGGGGAATGACCGTAGCCCTCACCCTCCGATCCAACAGGTCCCGGACATTTCTGGGGGGAATGACCGTAGCCCTCACCCTCCGATCCCAGACGTGTGTAACGGATGTGAAACGGCTAGCTTAGTTAGCGGTGGTGCTGGTGTAACGGATGTGAAACGGCTAGCTTAGTTAGCGGTGGTGCTGGTGTAACGGATGTGAAACGGCTAGCTTAGTTAGCGGTGGTGCTGGTGTAACGGATGTGAAATGGCTAGCTTAGTTAGCGGCGGTGCGCGCTAATTAGCGTTTCAATCGGTGACGTCACTTGCTCTGAAACCTTGAAGTAGTGGTTCCCCTTGCTCTGCAAGGTCCGCGACTTTTGTTGAGCGATGGGTAACGATGCTTCGTGGGTGACTGTTGTTGATGTGTGCAGAGGGTCCCTGGTTCGCGCCCGGGTATGGGCGATGGAACGTTATACTGTTACACGTGCTCAATGGGATTGAGATCCGGGCACTTCGCTGGCCATGGCAGAACACAGACATTCCTGTCTTGCAGGAAATCACGCACAGAACAAGCAGTATGGCTGGTGGCATTGTCATGCTGGAGGGTCATGTCAGGATGAGCCTGCAGGAAGGTTACCACATAAGGGAGGAGGATGTCTTCCCTGTAAAGCACAGAGTTGAGATTGTTTGCAATGACAACAAGCTCAGTCCGATGATGCTGTGACACACCGCCCCAGACCATGACGGATCCTCCACCTCCAAATCGATCCCGCTCCAGAGTACAGGCCTCGGTGTAACGCTCATTCCATCGACGATAAACACGAATCTGACCATCACCCCTGGTGAGACAAAACCTTGACTCTTCAGTGAAGAGCACCTTTTGCCAGTTCTGTCTGGTCCAGCGTTGGTGGGTTTGTGCCCATAGGCAACGTTGTTGCTGGTGATGTCTGGTGAGGACCTGCCTTAAAACAGGCCTACAAGCCCTCAGTCCAGCCTCTCTCAGCCTATTGCGGACAGTCTGAGCACTGATGGAGGAATTGTGTGTTTCTGGTGTATATGTCCCGCAGGTGTGATGTTTCGGATGTACACATCCTGTGCAGGTGTTGTTACACGTGGTCTGCCACTGCGAGGACAATCAGCTGTCCATCCTATCTCCCTATAGCGCCGTCATAGGAGTCTCATAGTACGGACATTGCAATTTATTGCCCTGGCCACATCTGCAGCCTTCATGCCTCATTGCAGCATGCCTAAGGCACGTTCACGCAGATGAGCAGGGACCCTGGGCATCTTTCTATTGGTGTTTTTCAGAGTCAGTAGAAAGGCCTCTTTAGTGTCCTAAGTCTTCATAACTTTGACCTTAATTGCCTACCCTCTGTAAGCTGTTAGTGTCTTAACGACCGTTCCAAAGTGCATGTTCATGAATTGTTTATGGTTCATTGAACAAGCATGGGAAACAGTGTTTAAACCCTTGACAATGAAGATCTGTGAAGTTATTTGGATTTTTACGAATTATCTTTGACAGACATGATCCAGAAAAAGGGACGTTTCTTTTTTTGCTGAGTTTAGATGTTGTTTATTGTTTAGATGTTGTTTATTGTTTAGATGTTGTTTATTGTTTAGATGTTGTTTATCGTTTAGATGTTGTTTATTGTTTAGATGTTGTTTATTGTTTAGATGTTGTTTATCGTTTAGATGTTGTTTATTGTTTAGATGTTGTTTATTGTTTAGATGTTGTTTATTGTTTAGATGTTGTTTATCGTTTAGATGTTGTTTATTGTTTAGATGTTGTTTATTGTTTAGATGTTGTTTATCGTTTAGATGTTGTTTATTGTTTAGATGTTGTTTATTGTTTAGATGTTGTTTATTGTTTAGATGTTGTTTATTGTTTAGATGTTGTTTATTGTTTAGATGTTGTTTATTGTTTAGATGTTGTTTATTGTTTAGATGTTGTTTATTGTTTAGATGTTGTTTATTGTTTAGATGTTGTTTATTGTTTAGATGTTGTTTATCGTTTAGATGTTGTTTATTGTTTAGATGTTGTTTATTGTTTAGATGTTGTTTATTGTTTAGATGTTGTTTATTGTTTAGATGTTGTTTATTGTTTAGATGTTGTTTATTGTTTAGATGTTGTTTATTGTTTAGATGTTGTTTATTGTTTAGATGTTGTTTATTGTTTAGATGTTGTTTATTGTTTAGATGTTGTTTATCGTTTAGATGTTGTTTATTGTTTAGATGTTGTTTATTGTTTAGATGTTGTTTATCGTTTAGATGTTGTTTATTGTTTAGATGTTGTTTATTGTTTAGATGTTGTTTATTGTTTAGATGTTGTTTATTGTTTAGATGTTGTTTATTGTTTAGATGTTGTTTATTGTTTAGATGTTGTTTATTGTTTAGATGTTGTTTATTGTTTAGATGTTGTTTATCGTTTAGATGTTGTTTATTGTTTAGATGTTGTTTATTGTTTAGATGTTGTTTATTGTTTAGATGTTGTTTATCGTTTAGATGTTGTTTATTGTTTAGATGTTGTTTATCGTTTAGATGTTGTTTATTGTTTAGATGTTGTTTATTGTTTAGATGTTGTTTATTGTTTAGATGTTGTTTATTGTTTAGATGTTGTTTATCGTTTAGATGTTGTTTATTGTTTAGATGTTGTTTATTGTTTAGATGTTGTTTATTGTTTAGATGTTGTTTATTGTTTAGATGTTGTTTATGTTTAGATGTTGTTTATTGTTTAGATGTTGTTTATCGTTTAGATGTTGTTTATTGTTTAGATGTTGTTTATTGTTTAGATGTTGTTTATTGTTTAGATGTTGTTTATTGTTTAGTTTATGTTTGTTTATTGTTTAGATGTTGTTTATTTTAGATGTTGTTTATTGTTTAGATGTTGTTTATTGTTTAGATGTTGTTTATTGTTTAGATGTTGTTTATTGTTTAGATGTTGTTTATTGTTTAGATGTTGTTTATTGTTTAGATGTTGTTTATTGTTTAGATGTTGTTTATCGTTTAGATGTTGTTTATTGTTTAGATGTTGTTTATTGTTTAGATGTTGTTTATTGTTTAGATGTTGTTTATTGTTTAGATGTTGTTTATTGTTTAGATGTTGTTTATTGTTTAGATGTTGTTTATTGTTTAGATGTTGTTTATTGTTTAGATGTTGTTTATCGTTTAGATGTTGTTTATTGTTTAGATGTTGTTTATTGTTTAGATGTTGTTTATTGTTTAGATGTTGTTTATCGTTTAGATGTTGTTTATCGTTTAGATGTTGTTTATTGTTTAGATGTTGTTTATTGTTTAGATGTTGTTTATCGTTTAGATGTTGTTTATTGTTTAGATGTTGTTTATTGTTTAGATGTTGTTTATTTTTTAGATGCTGTACTATTGCAGGCATAGAGCTAAGTTGAGAACTCGTTAAGACTGTGGAAAGCCATTGTTTGTGTACCTCAATACTAAACACTGTGGAAAGCCATTGTTTGTGTAACTCAATACTAAACACTGTGGAAAGCCATTGTTTGTGTAACTCAATACTAAACACTGTGGAAAGCCATTGTTTGTGTAACTCAATACTAAACACTGTGGAAAGCTGTTGTAGAAAAAAAAATCTTTATTAGATGAAAATGAATAGTTGACAGTGATATATAAAAGTGTTTGCATATCTGTCCAGTTTTTTGTGTATTACTGTGATTTAACAATATAATCCATCTTTTGAACTTCTATTGGTCAAAGATGCATTTGAGCATTTAAATGTTGTTAATCAAGCAATTGATTACAATGCATCAACAACCATGAACCCGTTGGGAAGTGCCCGGTCTCCCCCCATTGCCAGTTTCAGGACCGATTACCGATTGGCAATTTGAGATCGGGAGCCCACAACATGCGCACTGGTGGTAGTAATATAATCGCTTAATTTATCAATCTAGGGGCAAGCTTTTCAGAATGGCTGTTCCAGCAAAAATGTATATGGGGTGGAAAAAAAGGTTGGCCTGTCACAAAATGAGGGAAGGACCCAAATTTGGCATTGTGGGTAATGATTGGTGCAGAATCTGGAAGAAGAGAGCAATTACGGAATACCGTCCAATCAGCGAAGGGCTGTACTGTACATTAGGGCTGGGAATTGCCAGGGACCTCACGATACGATATTATCACAATACTTTGGCGCCGACACGATATGTATTGCGATTCTCACGATTCTACATGTATTCCGATTCGATACTGTGGTTTTATAGCGATTCAATACTGTGATTTTATAGCGATCCGATGTCCCAAGCATAATGCTCACCATATGCCTGTTTCAGAGGGACATCAGAGAGAAATTGGCTCCCAATACAAAAAGAAGATGGAAACAAGCTATGATGGAAAAATACTGACATTTTGGTGCAGGAATGTCACTATATATAACTGTATACCCCCCCCCACCACCACCACCACCACCCCATCCCCATCACTCCTCTACATTCGGTTACCATGCTGTCACTGGGTTCGCCATCCAAAGCCTAATGCCCTGTAAATCAATCTGGTTCTATGTGGTTAGAGGATTGATTACTCCATTGTATATGTCTCAGTACTGTTCAATACAAGAACATGTAACAAACCCCATGACACTGTAACTCTGTACAGATGAGAGACGAAAGGGTGGAGTTGTTTTCTATTATCAGGGATTGCGATAGAATTCAAGGTTTTTAGTTAGAGTTAGAGTTAGTTTCAGGGTTAGAGTTAGAGTTAGGTTTAGAGTTAGAGTTAGAGTTAGGGTTAGAGTTAGAGTTAGGTTTAGAGTTAGAGTTAGAGTTAGGGTTAGAGTTAGAGTTAGAGTTAGGTTTAGAGTTAGAGTTAGGGTTAGAGTTAGAGTTAGGTTTAGAGTTAGAGTTAGAGTTAGGCTTAGACTTAGAGTTAGAGTTAGAGTTAGGGTTGGGGTTAGGGTTAGGGTCAAAAAAGCATGAAAAATATTAGAAAGTACAACATATTACACATAACAAATGTTATCACAGGTCAGCTCTGCTTTGCTTTCTAACCAAATGAGTGAAACAGACAAAATATTTCGTAGTTGAAAAGAGAGAACAGAGAGAAAGAAAGAGAGACGGAGGAGGGGAGAAAATATCTGAGAAAAGAGAGAAAGAAAAAGAACTTGAGAAATAAAAACCCAAACAGCAGTTAGAGGATCATAGCGAAGCGGATGACACATAAAGGGAGTAATTGCTGTGAATGTGACAGAGGGCAGTTATGGGTAATGAATGATCCAGTTATTCACAGCAGAGCCCTTTGCGTGACTACTCCTTGGCAGGGCTCTCTCCAGCCCACAGGCAAAAATTGGTAACACAGAAAGAAAAGAAGGTACACTACATGACCAAAAGTATCAAGTTCTTCCACACCGATCTCTACAAACCTATTCTAAATGTACCTTGCGTTGTGCACTGGAGGGTATTGTCATGCTGAAACAGGAAAGGGCCTTCCCCGAAATGTTGTCACAAAGTTGGAAGCACAGAATCGTCTAGAATGTCATTGTATGCTGTAGCGTTTAGATTTCCCTTCACTGGAACAAAGGGTCCCGAACCATGAAAACAAGCCCCAGATCATTATTCCTCCTCCACCAAACTTTACACTTGGCACAATGCATTGGGGCAGGTAGCGTTCACATTTCCCTTCACTGGAACTATGTGGCCTCGACCAAACCATGAAAAACAGCCCCAGATCATTATTCCTCCTCCACCAAACTTTACACTTGGCACAATGCATTGGGGCAGGTAGCGTTCAGATTTCCCTTCACTGGAACTATGTGGCCTCGACCAAACCATGAAAAACAGCCACAGATCATTATTCCTCCTCCACCAAACTTTACAGTTGGCACAATGCATTGGGGCAGGTAGCGTTCTCCTGGCATCTGCCAAACCCAGATTTGTCCGTCGGACTGCCAGATGGTGAAGCGTGATTCATCACTCCAGAGAACGCACTGCTCCAGAGTCCAATGTTGGAGAGCTTTACACCACTCAAGACGATCCTTGGCATTGCACATGATGATCTTAGGCTTGTGTGTGGCTGCTCGGCCATGGAAACCCATTTCATGAAGCTCCCGAGATCAGTTCTTGTGCTGACGTTGATTCCAGACACAGTTTGGAACTCTGTAGTGAGTGTTGCAACCGAGGACCAACGATCTTTACGTGCTACTCTCCATCACTCAGTGGTCCCGTTTTGTGAGCTTGTGTGGCCTACCAATTTGCCTCTGAGCCGTTGTTGTGCCTAAACATTTCCACTTCACAATATAGGCACTTACAGTTGACTGGGGCAGCTCTAGCAGGGAAGAAATGTGACTAACTGACTTGTTGGAAAGGTGGCATCCTATGACGGTGCCACGTAGAAAGTCACTGAGCTCTTCAGTAAGGCCATTCTACTGCCAATGTTTGTCTATGGAGATCGCATGGCTGTGTGCTTGATTTTATACACAGTTGTCAGCAACGGGTGTGACTGAAATAGCTGAACCACTAATTTGAAGGGATGTCCACATACTTTTGTATATATATATATATAGGGACCGACAATAAACAGTAGCGGCAGTCATGAGTTTAAAAATGGTAAATGCAGACAGTCCAGGATTCTGTACTGAACAAAAATACATGCAACATGCAACAATTTGATAATAAGTGTTCGACAGTAAAAAGGGCAACTCTAGGCCCAGTGTTCCTGTAAAAAGGGCAACTCTAGGCCCAGTGTTTAACTGTAAAAAGGGCAACTATAGGCCCAGTGTTCCTGTAAAAAGGGCAACTCCAGGCCCAGTGTTGCTGTAAAAAGGGCAACACCAGGCCCAGTGTTCCTGTAAAAAGGGCAACTCTAGGCCCAGTGTTTAACTGTAAAAAGGGCAACACCAGGCCCAGTGTTCGACAGTAAAAAGGGCAACTCCAGGCCCAGTGTTTAACTGTAAAAAGGGCAACTCTAGGCCCAGTGTTCGACAGTAAAAAGGGCAACTTCAGGCCCAGTGTTCGACAGTAAAAAGGGCAACTCCAGGCCCAGTGTTTAACTGTAAAAAGGGCAACTCCAGGCCCAGTGTTTAACTGTAAAAAGGGCAACTCCAGGCCCAGTGTTTAACTGTAAAAAGGGCAACTCTAGGCCCAGTGTTCAACTGTAAAAAGGGCAATTCTAGGCCCAGTGTTTAACTGTAAAAAGGGCAACTCTAGGCCCAGTGTTTAACTGTAAAAAGGGCAACTCCAGGCCCAGTGTTCCTGTAAAAAGGGCAACTCTAGGCTCAGTGTTCAACTGTAAATAGTGGAACTCTAGGCCCAGTGTTTAACTGTAAAAAGGGCAACTTCAGGCCCAGTGTTCCTGTAAAAAGGGCATCTCTAGGCCCAGTGTTTAACTGTAAAAAGGGCAACTTCAGGCCCAGTGTTCCTGTAAAAAGGGCAACTCTAGGCCCAGTGTTTAACTGTAAAAAGGGCAACTTCAGGCCCAGTGTTCCTGTAAAAAGGGCAACTCTAGGCCCAGTGTTTAACTGTAAAAAGGGCAACTTCAGGCCCAGTGTTCCTGTAAAAAGGGCAACTCCAGGCCCAGTGTTCAACTGTAAAAAGGGCAACTCCAGGCCCAGTGTTCCTGTAAAAAGGGCAACTCTAGGCCCAGTGTTTAACTGTAAAAAGGGCAACTCTAGGCCCAGTGTTTAACTGTAAAAAGGGCAACTCCAGGCCCAGTGTTTAACTGTAAAAAGGGCAACTCCAGGCCCAATGTTTAACTGTAAAAAGGGCAACTCTAGGCCCAGTGTTTAACTGTAAAAAAGGCAACACCAGGCCCAGTGTTTAACTGTAAAAAGGGCAACTCTAGGCCCAGTGTTTAACTGTAAAAAGGGCAACTCTAGGCCCAGTGTTTAACTGTAAAAAGGGCAACACCAGGCCCAGTGTTTAACTGTAAAGAGGGCAACTTCAGGCCCAGTGTTCAACTGTAAAAAGGGCAACTCTAGGCCCAGTGTTCAACTGTAAAAAGGGCAACTCTAGGCCCAGTGTTCAACTGTAAAAAGGGCAACTCTAGGCCCAGTGTTCAACTGTAAAAAGGGCAACTCTAGGCCCAGTGTTCAACTGTAAAAAGGGCAACACCATGACATTCCTATTCCTATGACATTACCGTGTTTGCGGCATTGGTGTAAAAATGACCCATTCTCCGTCTATAGCCGATGTATCTTTTCGAGAACAGCAGTGTAGTAAGAAGCCTTACTTCCCGAAAGCTTCTTTCAGCATCAGCTAATTCCTTCACAAGCAGACCCCCCCCCCCCAGTAAAGCTCAATAAGATAAACCACATAAATGCTCAGCTTCGACATTCTAAAAGCCCAGAATTCCATTTAAACAACGTAAAGATTTCACAGTAATATTTACTTATTTATGGGCCGCCACTGGCACCTCTCACAGACCCAAAACAGGAAATGAGCTAGTTATTTCCAAATGAAATGACACTCAGTTACAAAACCGCTGGTGTTTTACAGTACTCATCTTAGATGTCTGTCGTTATGGCAACTGAAATGGAGCTAATCCGAGCTAATGAATTGGGCCCCTAATGCCAGTTTTGGAGCACTTTGGATTTGGCCACTGTACCAAGATTACAGAAGACTCCCACAAAACATTCCTCCCCACTGTCTCCTGTACATGGATCACCATGATTTTATTTGTCAGTTGGTAAACGTTTCCCATTTCACAATAACAGCACTTACAGTTGACCGGGGGGCAGCTCTAGCAGGGCAGACATTTGACACAACTGACTTGTTGGAAAGGTGGCATCCTATGACGGTGCCACGTTGAAAAGTCACTGAGCTCTTCAGTAAGGCCATTCTACTGCCAGTGTTTGTCTATGGAGATTGCATGGTAGTGTGCTCGATTTTATACACCTGTCAGAAACGGGTGTGGCCGAAATAACCAAATCCACTAATTTGAAGGGGTGTCCACATACTTTTGTATATATAGTGTAAGTATGTCATACTCATGCTCAGCATTCGTTGAGGTTTCTGTGGCAGAGAGGTTGCGGCAACGCCGGGGAAATTCTCCACACTAATGCACTACTGTAGTGTTTGTTTTCATCATTAAATGTGCATCACCAGAACAGCACCCACCCCAAAATCCCAATCGGGTCCTGTTGGCTGTCACCTCACATCAAAGCCGTTGTCGACAATGTCATTAATATTGAATTATTAGGCGTTGGATGACAAAATATATATATACTGTATATATATTTTTTTCACTCATCACTTTCTCCCATTGGTTCAGTAGTAACTTTGATTCAAACTTTCATATTCATGCAAAAAAAAATAATGACCAGGGCTTTTCCCCCAACCGACGACAGACATCACGCAGTCGATCCACAGAGTAATTTGAGGACATCCCACAGTCGATCCACAGAGTAATTTGAGGACATCCCACAGTCGATCCACAGAGTAATTAGAGGACATCACACAGTCGATCCACAGAGTAATTAGAGGACATCACACAGTCAATCCACAGAGTAATTCGAGGACATCACACAGTCAAGCCACAGAGTAATTAGAGGACATCACACAGTCAATCCACAGAGTAATTAGAGGACATCACACAGTCAATCCACAGAGTAATTAGAGGACATCACACAGTCAATCCACAGAGTAATTAGAGGACATCACACAGTCAATCCACAGAGTAATTCGAGGGTGCAACACAAGAATCCATCAACAAGTCTCAGTTAGATCCATGCAGTAAGAACACATCACAATAACACCAATATAATGTTTCAGTCCTAAACAACACATTTCACTGTACAAATCCGGTGTCTGACATTACAACATTTTTGTTTGTTTCAAGTACATCCCCCCTATTACTAGAAACAGTAAATAGAGTCTGAGATGACTCAAAGGGCTGATCCACAGAGGACAAATGGATCTACAGGACACTGATCCATTCGCACGCAATGTTGTTTATATACGCTGAGAAAATGACCTCAATATGTCATAAATTAGTGAAGGATAAAGCTCTGTTCGGGCACACGTGACTGTCGATAATGTGGTTCCACATGCCGTGGTATAATCACAGCAGTATCTAAATGATTTTCTATGATTACCTTCTTTATGCTGTGTTTATGTTTTTTGTTTGTTTTCTTCCCTCGATTTTTCCAGTGTTAATGGTTATCGGCGTTATTCTGCGACCATGTTTATCTGTTTGTTGATTGGCTGCTAGGAAACACAAAAAAGGTCTGTGTTCGGATAGAAAATATATGGTATATTTTTTTTCCTTAACTTTGCCTTTCTCTCCTCTCTCTCCTTTCTCTCCTTTCTCTCTTTCTGTCTCGCTGCCTCTCTCTCTCTCTCGCTCTCTTTCTCTATCGCTGCCTCTCTCCCTCTCCTCTCTCTTTCTCCCTCTCTCTCTATCTCTCTCTCACTGCATCTCTACTCTCTATCTCTCCTCTCTCTTTCTCCCTCTCTCGCTGCCTCTCTCTCTCACTGCATCTCTCCTCTTTATCTCTCTCTCTCCTCTCTCTTTCTCCCTCTCTCGCTGCCTCTCTCCCTCTCTCTCTCTCTCTCTCTCTCGCTGCCTCTCTCTCTCTCTCTCTCTGTCTCTCTCTCTCTCTCTCCCTCTCCTCTCTCTCTCTCGCTGCCTCTCTCTCTCTCTCTCTCTCTCTCTCTCTCTCTCTCTCTCTCTCTCTCTCTCTCTCTCTCTCTCTCTCTCTCTCTCCTCTCTCTTTCTCCCTCTCTCGCTGCCTCTCTCTCTCTCACTGCATCTCTACTCTCTATCTCTCTCTCTCTCTCTGTCTCTCACACACTAGTCTCTCCTCTCTCTGTGTCTCATGTATGACCCCTCTCTCTCTGAGATTCTGAACTGTTTTGCTAAATTTGGTAATTAACACATTTACTCTATTACTGTACTGACTTGTTCAGAATGATTTCAGCCAATCAAAAGAACTGCCAATAAAGCATATTTGAATTTGAACGTAAGTCCAGTTTCCCGGGGAAAAGTGACCTTTCAGGGGCAGGGTGATAATCTTCTGTGCTGAACTGTAACTGGGTCTGTGACTCACCAGTTGGATGGATGACAGCTAGAGCAGAATGCCCAGAATGCTTCAGTGTTGGCCAACCAGATTCACCGCTGCCTCTGGTTTGCATTGATATATTTGGAGCAGACTCACAAGGCGTAGGACTTTTGGGTGCCTCGCACTCACAAGATTACATAATATGAGTTATCTGGAATATCTGGGAAATAAAACACAAAAAAAACCCAATGAGGCCACTTTTATTCAGCATTAGGCTCTGCAGTACAGTATGTGTCAGCGTTATTTTTCTAGGATAATGTAATTTCAAAGGACCACCCAGGAGCTCATGTGGACCAGCCATTAAATTACAGAGTTTGAGAAAAAAATCTAAGACAATTAGCACAGTGAAACATCAAATGCCCACAGCAACCCCATCTGTGTGGATCTGCTGAAGGTCCGTCTGTCTGTCCGGAGGTTTGGATTCAATTAAGTCAGTGAATTTGGCCCCTACCGACAATTTCTGGCCTGAACCATGGCACGCAATGAATTGCAACCTTTTAAATTGTGACTTCCAAACCGCCATTACCCCTTCCTCTCCTCCCTACCTCCCGCTCCTCCCTACCCCTCCCTACTCCTCCCTACCCCTCCCACTCCTCCCTACCTCCCGCTCCTCCCTATCTCACGCTCCTCCCTACCCCTCCCCGTCACCCTTTCCCTTCCCACTCCTCCCTACCTCCCGCTCCTCCCTAGACCTCCCGCTCCTCCCTACCCCTCCCCCTCACCCTTTCCCCTTCCACTCCTCCCTACCCCTCCCTACACCTCCCGCTCCTCCCTACCCCTCCCCGTCACCCTTTCCCCTTCCACTCCTCCCTACCGCTCCCTACACCTCCCGCTCCTCCCTTCCCCTCCCCCCTCCCCCTCCTCCCTACCTCCCGCTCCTCCCTACCCCTCCCCGTCGCCCTTTCCCCTCCCACTCCTCCCTACCCCTCCCGCTCCTCCCTACCCCTCCCACTCCTCCCTAACTCCCGCTCCTCCCTATACCTCCCGCTCCTCCCTACCCCTCCCCATCACCCTTTCCCCTCCCACTCCTCCCTACCCCTCCCTACACCTCCCACTCCTCCCTACCCCTCCCACTCCTCCCTACCTCCCGCTCCTCCCTAGACCTCCCGCTCCTCCCTACCCCTCCCCGTCACCCTTTCCCCTCCCACTCCTCCCTACCCCTCCCGCTCCTCCCCCTACCCCTCCCTACCCCTCCCACTCCTCCCTACCTCCCGCTCCTCCCTTCACCTCCCGCTCCTCCCTACCCCTCCCCGTCACCCTTTCCCCTCCCACTCCTCCCTACCCCTCCCTACACCTCCCGCTCCTCCCTACCCCTCCCTACACCTCCCGCTCCTCCCTACCCCTCCCTACACCTCCCGCTCCTCCCTACCCCTCCCACTCCTCCCTACCACGCCCGCTCTTACTTACCTCTCCCTCTCCTCCCTACCCCTCTCACTCCTCCCTACCCCTCCATCCCCTCCCTACCCCTCCATCTCCTCTCTACCCCTCCCACTCCTCCCTACCCCTCCCTCTCCTCTCTACCCCTCCCACTCCTGCCTACCCCTACCCCTCCTCCCTCTCTTCCCTACTCCTCCCTACCCCTCCCACTCCTCCCTACCCCTCCCACTCCTCCCTACCCCTCCCACTCCTCCCTACTCCTCCCTCTCCTCCCTCTCCTCCCTACCCCTCCCACTCCTCCCTACCCCTCCCACTCCTCCCTACCTCCCTCCCTCTCCTCCCTACCCCTCCCACTCCTCCCTACCCCTGCCACTACTCCCTACTCCTCCCTTTCCTCCCTACCCCTCCCTACTCCTCCCTACCCCTCCCACTCCTCCCTACTCCTCCCTCTCCTCCCTACCCCTCCCACTCCTCCCCACCCCTCCCACTCCTCCCTACTCCTCCCTCTCCTTCCTACCCCTCCCACTCCTCCCTACCCCTCCCACTCCTCCCTACTCCTCCCTCTCCTCCCTACCACTCCCTACCCCTCCCTCTCCTCCCTACCCCTCCCTACTCCTACCACTCCTCCCTACCCCTCCCTCTCCTCCCTACCCCTCCCACTCCTCCCTACCCCTCCCTCTCCTCCTCCCTACCCCTCCCACTCCTCCCTACTCCTCCCTCTCCTCCCTACCCCTCCCACTCCTCCCTACCCCTCCCACTCCTCCCTATCCCTCCCGCTCCGACAGTGGAGAACATGGGAGTCCGACACAGGCGGTCAGTGGACAATGGGTGTCTTTGTCAATGGGCCGTCGGAATTCCAGAAGTCCAGACAGTCATTACCATGTCGTGGACCAGTCTGACCCGACTGTAACATGAAAACCTCCTTGTCTTGTTGAGAGGTGGAAGAGCCAAGTGCACATAGGCTGTGGAATTTCAATTTACTCGTTAAGACCACCATCGACTGACTTGTCAGAATGGAGTGGAATCCAACGAGTGAAGTGAGAGACTATGTAGACCCAATGTGTTGGGTGGAGTGGCGGTGCGAGTGCGTGCGTGTGTGTGTGTGTTTATATGTGTGTGTGTGGGTCTGTGTGTGTGTGCCTGGTTCCTGAATCAAAACAGACAAGTTGCTTTCTGAACGATGTGTTAACCACAACGTCTCAAGCCAAAATTGACTTCTGCCTTGTAATGTTGCCTCAGTCACAGATCGACCGTTTATTCAGCACAGATTGAGTCCTTGTTGTATTTACTGGCATGATTGACTGTTATTAGTCACATGGACAGTTTCCGTCAGGTATAAAAGGTCAGGTGAAACGTGCTCCTTCAGCCATGCATTGCAATATCAATATCAATAATATTAACAAATATAATGCATCATTTCATCCTTAGTTACATTTATAATATATACAGTCCCAGTCAAAAGTTTGGCACACCTATTCATTCTTTTATTATTTTATATTTTCTACATTACAGAAAAAAATAGTGAAGAGATCTTAACTATGAAATAACATATATGGAATCATGTGCAGGAGTATCCCAAAAAAGTGTGTTTATATATTTGAGATTCTTCAAAGTAGCCAACCCTTTTCCTTAATGACAGCTTTGCACACCTCTTGGCGTTCTCTCAACCAGCTTCAGGTGTGTCCAAACTTCGGGACTATATACAGTGTATTTTATATACATTTATTAAAGAAGCAACCGCAGCTGTGTCTCAGCATCCTGCTGCCAGTGGACTGTGAATATCATGTGCTGAGCTTACAGCAGCAAGAAGGAAGGGAGCGCTGGCCCCTTTTTAAGAGCCACTCGGTGTAGTGGTGGTGTAGTGAAGGCAGGCGGGGGATTGCGTGACTACAGCAGACTGGTCTCTGACCTCAGAGAAGTGGTTATGAAAAATGATCTGTCGGAACAGAGGAGTGTAGGAGACCAGCCCTGCAGAAATGAGCTTGGACTTCCTCAAAAGACACACACACACACACACACACACACACACACACACACACACACACACACACACACACACACACACACACACACACACACACACACACACACACACACACACACACACACACACACACACACACACACACACACACACACACACACACACACACAGAGGAAAACACGTACGCACACACACACACAGAGGAAATCACGTACGCACACACACATTTCCCCCGAGGAACACACTATATACAGACACATGCTTGTAAGACATAGAAAAGCACACACACACACACACACACACACACACACACACACACACACACACACACACACACACACACACACACACACACACACACACACACACACACACACACACACACACACACACACACACACACACACACACACACACACACACACACACACACGGCCAGAGGGGCGCAGCGAGAGATTTAGAAAACAGACTGCCTTGAATGCTGATCTTTATCTCAGCGTTTAAAAGGCTGTTGAGGTAACCAAAATAAAGAGGGATTTAACCAGGAGGAGTTTAAAAGGAGATAGCGTGCTCAGACGGGTTTAAATAAGGAGCGATTTCAAAAAAGGAAGCGTTATTTTTCCAATCAACAGGGCTCACGGAACCGGTTTTATCCTATTCTAGTTTCACGATCACATGCAAGAAATGTTCAGGAAATATTCCCGTCTTTCGCCGTAACTGTGTGTAAATGATCCATTATGAAGGACTGTCTGACTGACTGGATGACTGAATGACTGGATGACTGAATGACTGGATGACTGAATGACTGGATGACTGAATGACTGGATGACTGAATGGACGACTGAATGACTGGTGACAATATGCTGCTTGTTTGGGAGAGAAGAGCTCGGTCTCCCTCCCTTCAAAGTCACTTCAATAGAATTACGATTGTCCCTATACTGTCCCAGTACACCAGCGTTGCATATGAAGAATGTAAACCCTTCTCTGTGGGGTCGTCAACTCAGACAATTAACTCCACTGAGGTATAATGACAACTGGAGACTGCGTTCAAGATGTCCAACCGCTGTTTTTCTAGAAAATCTTACTCACGTTCGCATACGCCGATTCATGGATGATTCATGGACAGTCTGTATCCGGGTTGCATCCGGTTTACGGGACCAACGTTACATGAGAACGAGCACCAGAGAACCTTTATGAGGAGATAGGAAACTCCATTGGAATCGTTTTAACGGAATCGCACGTTGCCCCTGCGTCGTCAATGGGCTTTGAGGTGCATTCTGGGACATGCTCTCTTTCAAGGAGTGAATAGGAGTCTATTTGGCGCTAGCTCAAAAAACACAACATTAGCATGAATTTTGTCAACAATAAGTTTAACATTACAAATCTTTTCTGAGGTTTTGAGAATTCACTTGTTCTCTGTAATATCGTATCGCTTTTGAAATCGTGACATTGCGTACTTTCGAAGGAAAATAGTCAGGTTTCCTGACTTTGAGAAGGGATTGCGTGACGATTGGCTTAGCAACCGCGTGACGCACCATGGCAACCACGACAACGTGAATAGGATTGGTCGACAGTCTGATGGGTGGGGTGTTATACATTCATTGCCCAATGGGATTTTATATCTCCTCCTTTCTCTAACATCTCTGCTAGTACTCAGTGCACACAGGAAGCTGCGCAAGCAGTACTCAGAACAGCCCCCCCCCATAATGGTGGATGGTGATTTCAGAACAGCCCCCCCCCCCCCCATAATGGTGGATGGTGGATGGTGATTTCAGAACAACCCCCCCCCCATAATGGTGGATGGTGATTTCAGAACAGCCCCCCCCCCATAATGGTGGATGGTGATTTCAGAACAGCCCCCATAATGGCGGATGGTGATTTCAGAACAGCCCCCCCCCCTCTATTGACTACATATACAGTGCCTTGCGAAAGTATTCGGCCCCCTTGAACTTTGTGACCTTTTGCCACATTTCATGCTTCAAACATAAAGATATAAAACTGTATTTTTTTGTGAAGAATCAACAACAGGTGGGACACAATCATGAAGTGGAAAGACATTTATTGTATATTTCAAACTTTTTTAACAAATCAAAAACTGAAAAATTGGGCGTGCAAAATCATTCAGCACCTTTACTTTCAGTGCAGCAAACTCTCTCCAGAAGTTCAGTGAGGATCTCTGAATGACCCAATGTTGACCTAAATGACTAATGATGATAAATACAATCCACCTGTGTGTAATCAAGTCTCCGTATAAATGCACCCGCACTGTGATAGTCTCAGAGGTCCGTTAAAAGCGCAGAGAGCATCATGAAGAACAAGGAACACACCAGGCAGATCCGAGATACTGTTGTGAAGAAGTTTAAAGCTGGATTTGGATACAAAAAGATTTCCCAAGCTTTAAACATCCCAAGGAGCACTGTGCAAGCGATAATATTGAAATGGAAGGAGTATCAGACCACTGCAAATCTACCAAGACCTGGCCATCCCTCTAAACTTTCTGCTCATACAAGGAGAAGACTGATCAGAGATGCAGCCAAGAGGCCCATGATCACTCTGGATGAACTGCAGAGATCTACAGCTAAGGTGGGACACTCTGTCCATAGGACAACAATCAGTCGTATATTGCACAAATCTGGCCTTTATGGAAGAGTGGCAAGAAGAAAGCCATTTCTTAAAGATATCCATAAAAAGTTTTGTTTAAAGTTTGCCACAAGCCACCTGGGAGACACACCAAACATGTGGAAGAAGGTGCTCTGGTCAGATGAAACCAAAATTGAACTTTTTAGCAACAATGCAAAACGTTATGTTTGGCGTAAAAGCAACACCCTGAACACACCATCCCCACTGTCAAACATGGTGGTGGCAGCATCATGGTTTGGGCCTGCTTTTCTTCAGCAGGGACAGGGAAGATGGTTAAAATTGATGGGAAGATGGATGGAGCCAAATACAGGACCATTCTGGAAGAAAACCTGATGGAGTCTGCAAAAGACCTGAGACTGGGACGGAGATTTGTCTTCCAACAAGACAATGATCCAAAACATAAAGCAAAATCTACAATGGAATGGTTAAAAAATAAACATATCCAGGTGTTAGAATGGCCAAGTCAAAGTCCAGACCTGAATCCAATCGAGAATCTGTGGAAAGAACTGAAAACTGCTGTTCACAAATGCTCTCTATCCAACCTCACTGAGCTCGAGCTGTTTTGCAAGGAGGAATGGGAAAAAATGTCAGTCTCTCGATGTGCAAAACTGATAGAGACATACCCCAAGCGACTTACAGCTGTAATCGCAGCAAAAGGTGGCGCTAAAAGTATTAACTTAAGGGGGCTGAATAATTTTGCACGCCCAATTTTTCAGTTTTTGATTTGTTAAAAAAGTTTGAAATATCCAATAAATGTCGTTCCACTTCATGATTGTGTCCCACTTGTTGTTGATTCTTCACAAAAAAATACAGTTTTATATCTTTATGTTTGAAGCCTGAAATGTGGCAAAAGGTCGCAAAGTTCAAGGGGGCCGAATACTTTCGCAAGGCACTGTATATAATTGTTCATGACCCTCTCTAGTTAATGCTAAATGTACAGTCATTTGCCTTAATCTCTTTCCAGAGGTGACGAAGACCCTCAAAGCCTTTAATAAGGATCATATTAGAGAGGTTATTGAGTTCAACAGGAGGGAGACAGAAAGAGAGAGAGACAGAGAGACCCTGTTGAAGGCATTATAATGACTGCACAGGGAATAGATTGCGTGCAAATGAAAACGATAGCCTCGGCTGTAGTCTAGCACATCGAATCCATGTAAAAAGTCATTCAACGTAGAGAACTGCAGGGAGAGATAGAGAGGGGCGAGAGACAGAGAGAGAGAGTGGGGGGTTTGGCGGTGACAGTTTTCCCCACGGGGGACAATGTTGCTGCTTTGTCCTGCTCTGAATGTCAATATTTACAGTGACATTTACATCCCTCCACCAGTAAATTGCTCACTCACTAACTCACTGACTCCCTCACTCACTCACTCTCTCTATCTCCCTCCTCTCCTCCTCTGCAACGAGCGTCTGTCAACGCACCCTGTGGAAGCAATACATTACATTCTCAGCCCGTGCCAAGCCTTCCTCCCTTAAGTTACTGCATGCTTTTGGTCTGGTCTGTTTTCACTGTGTTTTGACAGTTACGGCTCAAGGCAGGAATGGGATGTTACATCTTGCATTGTAGATTTGAATGTTTGTGCTGAGCTTAATCTTGGTGTAAAATATTAATCTCGTATTGCACAAATACTCTTTGTGACTTATGCACCGTATACCAGCACAACTAAACCAACTTTTTTTTGTTGTTGATTTAAATGTAAATGTTTGCAGTTTGGGATGAATAATATTTATCATTCTTCCTCCAGAAATCTACTTAGTGGTTTTGATTCAACAGGGCCTCTAACATGAACTTATAGAGGTCTGTAAAAAAACAAACAGACAGATGATAATGATGATATGAATTAACTCTCTAAACCAGGTCAGTGAAGAAGGCCATCTAAAGGCCAACGCAGACTGTACGATGTTATCCATCTTATTTTCCGTCCCAGACAGAATTAAATGTCCACATCGTTGGGCAAATTCTTAGGACGTAAAAACAATAGTCGGACGTCTTGGCTCGATCCATGTGTGACAGAGTTTTGGTTTGCCGATTATGACCCACTACGTGAGATCGTAGACAAAGTTCTGTCAGTGTTATAAATGTCTATCGTGTTTCTGGTGTCACGAGCAGATCCCGGTAGCTGACCAACGCGATTACGGTCCGGCACTGAGTATGCACACAATAATAGGATTATTGATATAATAGTTTGATATAAACATTTACATGCTTTGCAAGAATAACTATTTCCCTAATAATCCTGTTTATGTGGACACATCTGAAACCAGACTACCTGATGGGATTTTGATAAATGCACAAAATCGATAGTGAAAATAAAGCGACCATGTTATTTTTGTGATGCCACTTTCATTCTGAGTTCGGACGTAAAATGTTTTTATGTGAAAACTAATTCTAATACTTTCATACTTTCAGTTTTTCCAAAACCCACTTGGGAGGCTGCTGTCACATACACTGTCATTGTTGTTGACGTAGACTCTCAAGCCAATCGCTGACTGTGACGACAGAACTGAAGCAAATCGTACAATCTGGCCAGGTTAATATTCATATTTTATTTCGGTAACGTTGCACATGTAATAATTGTGAAAGACTTGAGTCCGACGAACAGTGTGGGAAGACCATGAGTCAGCATGGACAGGAAAGAGGCATGTCCATGGGACGGAACACAATAGGATGACGTCCCTCTGGTGTTAACCAGGAAATGCAAGCCCTCTCTTCCAAGAGTCAAAGGAGAGAACAATGGGAGGGACACATGTGGATCACTTTACAACCGGGGACTTTAAAAAACAGTTTACTGGTGATGCTGCGCTGCCAGTATCCCATCAGGTGGTCCTGGTATAATTTGAGGTCTCCAGCTCAGGAAGTCTTAGATTTCATAGTGCTCTCATTTCACCCTCTTAACTATTTCACCCTCTAACTATTTCACCCTCTAACCTGTGACAGTCATTAATCACTAAAAAATCAAAATTATAGAGTGATATATGGGCTATGACAGGACCAGAGTTTTTCTAATCAGGTCATATGGTTTTAATAAACTCCTGGAAAAACTCCTGGCCCTGGGGAGGATTAAAACCCTGTAAAATTACAGCAACCTTGTACTTGTTCATATGAATGACATGTAGACTAGACTAACAGGGGTGTTTCCTCTACCCAGACACAATTGGACAATAGAACTCACAGGGCTGAAGCTTGCTTTGTGTAGGCCAATGCAGCTGTACGGCTAATTAAACATGAACTCAGTCTATGTCATCACTATTGTGTTGATTGAGTCATTCCAGGTCACACTTTTAAATTGAAAAGGCCTAGATAGTCTAGCCAGCCCAAATTTGAATATAAACTAAATGTATTTTCTTGTAACCAAGGGTGTAGTGCTCCCGGAGCGTGGGGGAGCGACGCTCCCTCACTGTTTTCAGTTTGAGAATACACTAAACTGGTAAAACTATTTCTGGAAAATGTTATTCTGATAAATTCTAAATAAAATACATTTAATTACCACAAAAATAAATCATTTATCTGATACAGCTCACTTCCTGACAGAAAGCTGAGTGCCAACTGAAAGGAAGGCTTTGATTGGTCTTCATATTTTGGTAATGAAGGTGTTTGACATGTTTGACGGACAATACCAGGAAGTGCTGTCTGTGATGATTGGTCCCGCCTCTCTGCAATGTAACTGCAAGCTATTGGGTACTTGATTGCATTTCAGAAAAGACTGTTTTTTCAGTGTCGAAACAATCAGTTCAGGACACTTCTTCTCTCCAACCTCTTGACAATGACATACCTTTGCGTGTAGGAATAAATTGTGCTCTGTAAGTCCATTTAAGCAATTTACTTATATTGGGAGAAACATACTGCTGTGAGCGTTTTCAAATGTCTCACTACAGGCCCAGCATAAACAGAGCAGGGAGACAGTGCACAGGCCTGGCTCCCCCAGTGTCAGAATGGCCTACGGGGCCTTGCGTGCCGAGAGTTTGTTTTGCACGGAGGCCACATGTTTTGACATTGCATAACTCTGTAGCGCAGTTTGTTAACCATGATTTATTTCTGGGGTATTTCTGGCCGAACGGTCCTTCCTCTGCCCCTTGTGTAGACACAACCCTCCCGGTGAGTCCGGTGGACGGTGAGGTCACTGTCCGGCGCTGTGTTCAACAGAGAGGCTGTTCACCAAGCGTTAATGAATACCACTGTCACCAGAGGAGACCGTTTATTATAGAACAAATTGTTGATTATTATTCGTAAGCAAGCACACTGAATGGACGGCTGGGGCGTTGCGCAACGAACGCACAATGGCTATTCACAAAGGAGTCATCAGTCTTCACAGACATTCCGGCCTCCGTGAATCCAAAAGTCAGCTGTCAGAGATCAGGCCTCAATTAAAAGTGAATTAAACGGAGGGTCTTTTGTGAGAACAGGGCAGCCTTTGTAGTGCTGTTGGCGCAGGTGGCTTTCATCACATGTTGTAATGGTATCAGATTTACACCTCATGACTGGCCAATCCTTTCCCTCTTTTCTCTCCTCAATGGGAAATCCTGTCCCGACAGACAGGAGTTCTAGAACGGACTCGTACGGTCCGTCTTGGGTGTCTGTCTGGGATGTTTTTCTGCATGAGAATTAGCCACACCAGTAAAAATTATTGTTGTCAATGTGGGAGTCTAAACAGGCCATTCACTGTCAAACCATGTAATCATTTGAAAAAAAAAAGAGCCACAGACTCTAGGAGCTCAGATGCAATAATTGAATAACCGAATAACCGACAGACAGGCTGTCTTCATCAGGGTATATGAAACCAGCTTGTCTGTCAAAACGTTGGTTATTCGGTTATTATGCAGCTCTCCTTTTACTAGCCAGCACCTCTCCTAAACAGGTGTTCTACTCTGCTAGCCAGCACCTCTCCTAACCAAGTGTTCTACTCTGCTAGCCAGCACCTCTCCTAACCAGGTGTTCTACTCTGCTAGCCAGCATCTCTCCTAAACAGGTGTTCTACTCTGCTAGCCAGCATCTCTCCTAAACAGGTGTTCTACTCTGCTAGCCAGCACCTCTCCTAAACAGGTGTTCTACTCTGCTAGCCAGCACCTCTACTAACCAAGTGTTCTACTCTGCTATCCAGCACCTCACCTAAACAGGTGTTCTACTCTGCAAGCCAGCACCTCTCCTAACCAGGTGTTCTACTCTGCTAGCCAGCACCTCTCCTAAACAGGTGTTCTACTCCGCTAGCCAGCACCTCTCCTAAACAGGTGTTCTACTCCGCTAGCCAGCACCTCTACTAACCAAGTGTTCTACTCTGCTATCCAGCACCTCACCTAAACAGGTGTTCTACTCTGCAAGCCAGCACCTCACCTAACCAGGTGTTCTACTCCACTAGCCAGCACCTCTCCTAAACAGGTGTTCTACTCCACTAGCCAGCACCTCTCCTAACCAGGTGTTCTACTCCACTAGCCAGCACCTCTCCTAAACAGGTGTTCTACTCTGCTAGCCAGCACCTCTCCTAAACAGGTGTTCTACTCTGCTAGCCAGCACCTCTCCCGAACAGGTGTTCTACTCTGCTAGCCAGCACCTCACCTAACCAGGTGTTCTACTCTGCTAGCCAGCACCTCTCCTAACCAGGTGTTCTACTCTGCTAGCCAGCACCTCAACTAAACCTGGTGTTCTACTCTGCTAGCCAGCACCTCTCCTAACCAGGTGTTCTACTCTGCTAGCCAGCACCTCTCCTAACCAGGTGTTCTACTCTGCTAGCCAGCACCTCTCCTAAACAGGTGTTCTACTCTGCTAGCCAGCACCTCTCCTAACCAGGTGTTCTACTCTGCTAGCCAGCACCTCTCCTAACCAGGTGTTCTACTCTGCTAGCCAGCACCTCTCCTAACCAGGTGTTCTACTCTGCTAGCCAGCACCTCTCCTAAACAGGTGTTCTACTCTGCTAGCCAGCACCTCTCCTAAACAGGTGTTCTACTCCGCTAGCCAGCACCTCTCCTAAACAGGTGTTCTACTCCGCTAGCCAGCACCTCTCCTAAACAGGTGTTCTACTCTGCTAGCCAGCACCTCTCCTAACCAGGTGTTCTACTCTGCTAGCCAGCACCTCTCCTAACCAGGTGTTCTACTCTGCTAGCCAGCACCTCTCCTAACCAGGTGTTCTACTCTGCTAGCCAGCACTTCTCTAACCAGGTGTTATGCTGGTGAATGAGGACCCTAAACAGGTGTTCTACTCTAAGCCAGCACCTCAAAACAGAGTGTTTATTCCAGTATATGACAAAAGTAATAATCCTGGAAATATCAAGGAGAAAACAAAACAGGAAAAACTGAAATCCACTCAGTAACCAGGGACTGACTGGAGACTCGACCATAGACCAGGTGTTCTTCTGCTAGCCAGCACCGTAGCAAACCTAAGACACCTGCTCATACGCAGCATCTGAAGAAGGTAAAACACTGCTATTCAGGGCTAGACAGTGACACAGAACAGCACATCATACAAGGATCCGACAAGGACAGCACCGGAAAACAGAGGGAGAAATAGTGGCACCTAATCAGAGGGCAAAATAGGGGACAGGTCCTGAACAGGTGTTAAATGAGGTAGTAGGAGAATGAAACAGCTGGGAGCAGGAACTCCTAAACAGGGGTGTTCAGCTCTCCTAAACAGGGAGAGAGGGAGGGGAAGCCAGAGGGATAGAAACAGGGAAAGAACCTAATAAGACCAGCAGAGGGAAACTAATAGAAGGGAAGCACAGAGACAAGACATGATAACCAATGACAAAACATGACACTCCTAAACAGGTGTTCACCTCTCCTAAACAGGTGTTCTACTCTGCTAGCCAGTACCTCTCCTATACAGCTGGATATTTTCTGGTAATCAGATTCATATGATAACAAGGGCATAGGGTTGTGGTACAATATCTTCCTTCCCAAAAGTTGAACACAGAAAGTTTATTTTTATCTCTCTGCGACATGAATGATAAAACATTTCAAGGTTGATATTCTATTTAATATATTGTTGTTTTGCTCCTCTATTGTGTGTGTTGATATACGTTCAAAAACAGAAATAAAACCTCTGTCAAATCAAATCAGTATTTGACAGGATGACTGGTTCTTGTAAATGTTTCCCAGGAAAACGCTCTCCACATGTAACTGTAAATTTAACCAGATGTGTCAGGCCAGTGTCCCTTTGGCTGGGTCCTATTAACAGTTATTTCTCTCTCTCTCTCTCTCTTGGCAAGATAAGAATGAATCAGCCTGGCGCTCGGGGAGGACACTTCCTGGATCAAGTGAATGCAATGGTCTGTTATTGTTCTGAAATGAAGGGTAATAGCTGATATGGCTATTCGTCTCTGAATGATGGTATATGGCTAAACTCCGACGTCTGATTTCTCCCTGTTCATAACTAGTTTAAACTTCTGGCTTTGTTTGACTCATCTCAGAGTGGCTTAAAGTCCATTAATAAATCATACCTTTCGGTTACTAGTCCGACGCTCTAACCACTAGGCTACCCTGCTGCTCCATACACAGTGCTGTATCACTCAGAGGTAGATAAACAGTACAGTATCACTCAGAGGTAGATATACAGTACAGTATCACTCAGAGGTAGATAAACAGTACAGTATCACTCAGAGGTAGATATACAGTACAGTATCACTCAGAGGTAGATATACAGTACTGTATCACTCAGAGGTAGATAAACAGTACAGTATCACTCAGAGGTAGATATACAGTACAGTATCACTCAGAGGTAGATAAACAGTACAGTATCACTCAGATGTATATGTATAGTACAGTACTGTATCACTCAGAGGTAGATATACAGTACAGTATCACTCAGAGGTAGATATACAGTACAGTATCACTCAGAGTAGATATACAGTAGTATCACTCAGAGGTAGATAGTACAGTACAGTATCACTCAGAGGTAGATATACAGTACAGTATCACTCAGAGGTAGATGTACAGTACAGTATCACTCAGAGGTAGATATACAGTACTGTATCACTCAGAGGTAGATATACAGTACAGTATCACTCAGAGGTAGATATACAGTACTGTATCACTCAGAGGTAGATATACAGTACAGTATCACTCAGAGGTAGATATACAGTACTGTATCACTCAGAGGTAGATATACAGTACAGTATCACTCAGAGGTAGATATACAGTACAGTATCACTCAGAGGTAGATATACAGTACAGTATCACTCAGAGGTAGATATACAGTACAGTATCACTCAGAGGTAGATGTACAGCTGTCAACATGAAATCGTTTGCATCTGCAGAGGATTATTAAAGTTGCAAAGCCGATATAGATAGACAAAGGGCTAATTTGGTTATAGATGTAAAGCCAAGGAGTTAATGGGGGTAACACATTAATGACACACTGCCCTGCCTCAGCCCGTTAGCATTAGCGCTAGCGACCGGACAGGCCAGCCTATGTGGCACAGCGGGATCTCTTTGATCTCTCGAAGACTTTTGATACAGATGATCATGCTATACTGAGGCAGAGATTGTCCAGTGTAGGTCTGGAAGAATTTGTCCCGATTGGTGTTTTTAAATCACTGATGAAGGATTTTTAAAGACTGAATCCCTGACCTGTCAAAGTTTTTAATTTGCATTTTTATATTCTTGTGAATTCTATTGGTTTTTACTAGATTACTTGTAGTTTTTCATGTTGTCTGTCTGTAGTTGTGTAATGACTTGGTGCTGCCTATCTTTGCCAGGACGCTCTTGAAAAAGATATTTCAGATCTCAATGAGCCCTTCCTGGTTAAATAAAGGTTAAATAAATAAAAAATAGGGGTTGAATATTTGGACGGACTGAAGCTATGGCAGTCTAGGGAGGAGAAGAGAGAGGAGAATGGTAACATGGGATGCTGTCTGGCACACTCAGGGGTGTTTCCTGGCTGTGGGACTCCAGAACAGTCAAAACAGTTGACAACAGGCCCAGAGTGTATTTTTATCAGCACAGCTAGCCTAGCAAATGCTCACCACATGGCCCACTAAGTTCCACCAAGGGCACAGTGAAACACAAACCTGCGCCAACTGTTACTGCGACTGTGAGCCACATGGAGCCACATCTGGCCCCCTCCCATCTAGGTGTTTCAACAGACTCATTTCAGAGCTTAGGCCTATGACTTTCTTTTCACACATGCCTTATAATGGTCCAATGGGAGGGGTAAGATTGGGCCTGTGCTCTTTATGGTCCTCCTCAGATCTACTTCAATCCTCTTGTTTTTCTTCCTGATGGGCTGATGTCTTTTCTTATAAAGACCAGGCCTTCTTTATTAGGAGCTCTCTCATTGGATATCTGACATCTCTTCCTCATTAGGAGCTCTCTCATTGGATATCTGACATCTCTTCCTCATTAGGAGCTCTCTCATTGGAGATATGACATCTCTTCCTCATTAGGAGCTCTCTCATTGGAGATACAACATCTCTTCCTCATTAGGAACTCTCTCATTGGAGATATGATATCTCTTCCTCATTAGGAGCTCTCTCATTGGATATCTGACATCTCTTCCTCATTAGGAGCTCTCTCATTGGATATCTGACATCTCTTCCTCATTAGGAGCTCTCTCATTGGAGATACGACATCTCTTCCTCATTAGGAACTCTCTCATTGGAGATATGATATCTCTTCCTCATTAGGAGCTCTCTCATTGGATATCTGACATCTCTTCCTCATTAGGAACTCTCTCATTGGATATCTGACATCTCTTCCTCATTATGAACTCTCTCATTGGAGATACAACATCTCTTCTTTATTCTTTCTTTCTTTATTATTTATCAGTGTAGCCTAGTGGTTAGAGCGTTGGGCCAGGAACCGGAAGGTTGCTAGATTGAATCCCTGAGCTGACAATGTAAAAATCTGTCGCTCTGCCCCTGAACAAGGCAGTTAACCCACTATTCCCTGGTAGGCTGTCATTGTAAGTAAGAATGTGTTCTTAATTGACTTGCCTGGTTAAATAAAGGTAAAAAATAAATGTTTAAAATGGCATTGGAAACCCAGAGTTTCCGGAAAAAGCTTTGTGGTGATGGTAATAGTCACTAGTGTGTCTGAATGACTGTCTCAATGATGAACGTTCTTCACAAGCACACCACAGACCGTGACTTCCCTTGACATCATATTCAGGGTGTCATTCAAGCCCCCCCCCCCCAAAAAAAAATATCTGTAAATTTGCTAATTTTGTATTTTTCAAACACCTGAAACAGCCTTATCAATCTAAAACCATCATAACCACCTTAAATCTATGTAAATAACCATCATAACCACCTTAAATCTAAAACCATAACCATCATAACCACCTTAAATCTATGTAAATAACGATCATAACCACCTTAAATCTATGTAAATAACCATCATAACCACCTTAAATCTATGTAAATAACCATCATAACCACCTTAAATCTAAAACCATAACCATCATAACCACCTTAAATCTAAAACCATAACCATCATAACCACCTTAAATCTAAAACCATAACCATCATAACCACCTTAAATCTAAAACCATAACCATCATAACCACCTTAAATCTAAAACCATAACCATCATAACCACCTTAAATCTAAAACCATAACCATCATAACCACCTTAAATCTAAAACCATAACCATCATAACCACCTTAAATCTATGTAAATAACCATCATAACCACCTTAAATCTAAAACCATAACCATCATAACCACCTTAAATCTAAAACCATAACCATCATAACCACCTTAAATCTAAAACCATAACCATCATAACCACCTTAAATCTAAAACCATAACCATCATAACCACCTTAAATCTAAAACCATAACCATCATAACCACCTTAAATCTAAAACCATAACCATCATAACCACCTTAAATCTAAAACCATAACCATCATAACCACCTTAAATCTAAAACCATAACCATCATAACCACCTTAAATCTATGTAAATAACCATCATAACCACCTTAAATCTAAAACCATAACCATCATAACCACCTTAAATCTAAAACCATAACCATCATAACCACCTTAAATCTAAAACCATAACCATCATAACCACCTTAAATCTATGTAAATAACGATCATAACCACCTTAAATCTATGTAAATAACCATCATAACCACCTTAAATCTATGTAAATAACCATCATAACCACATTAACTCTAAAACCATAACCATCTTAAATCTAAAACCATAACCATCATTAAATCTAAAACCATAACCATCATAACCACCTTAAATCTAAAACCATAACCATCATAACCACCTTAAATCTAAAACCATAACCATCATAACCACCTTAAATCTAAAACCATAACCATCATAACCACCTTAAATCTAAAACCATAACCATCATAACCACCTTAAATCTAAAAAACCATAACCATCATAACCACCTTAAATCTATGTAAATAACCATCATAACCACCTTAAATCTAAAACCATAACCATCATAACCACCTTAAATCTAAAACCATAACCATCATAACCACCTTAAATCTAAAACCATAACCATCATAACCACCTTAAATCTATGTAAAAACCATCATAAATCATAACCACCTTAAATCTAAATATCATAACCATCATAACCATCATAACCTTAAATCTAAAACCATAACCATCATAACCACCTTAAATCTATGTAAATAACCATCATAACCACTTAAATCTAAAACCATAACCATCATAACCACCTTAAATCTAAAACCATAACCATCATAACCACCTTAAATCTAAAACCATAACCATCATAACCATCTTAAATCAAAAATAACCATCATAACCACCTTAAATCTAAAACCATAAAACTAAATCTAAAACCATAACCATCATAACCACCTTAAATCTAAAACCATAACCATCATAACCACCTTAAATCTAAAAATAACCATCATAACCACCTTAAATCTAAACATAACCATCATAACCACCTTAAATCTAAAACCATAACCATCATAACCACCTTAAATCTAAAACCATAACCATCATAACCACCTTAAATCTAAAACCATAACCATCATAACCACCTTAAATCTATGTAAATAACCATCATAACCACCTTAAATGTTAAAACCATAACCATCATAACCACCTTAAATCTAAAAATAACCATCATAACCACCTTAAATCTAAAACCATAACCATCATAACCACCTTAAATCTAAAACCATAACCATCATAACCACCTTAAATCTAAAACCATAACCATCATAACCACCTTAAATCTATGTAAATAACCATCATAACCACCTTAAATCTAAAACCATAACCATCATAACCACCTTAAATCTAAAACCATAACCATCATAACCACCTTAAATCTATAACCATCATAAATAACCATCATAACCACCTTAAATCTATGTAAATAACCATCATAACCACCTTAAATCTAAAACCATAACCATCATAACCACCTTAAATCTAAAACCATAACCATCATAACCACCTTAAATCTATGTAAATAACCATCATAACCACCTTAAATGTAAAACCATAACCATCATAACCACCTTAAATCTAAAACCATAACCATCATAACCACCTTAAATCTAAAACCATAACCATCATAACCACCTTAAATCTAAAACCATAACCATCATAACCACCTTAAATCTAAAACCATAACCATCATAACCACCTTAAATCTATGTAAATAACCATCATAACCACCTTAAATCTAAAACCATAACCATCATAACCACCTTAAATCTAAAACCATAACCATCATAACCACCTTAAATCTAAAACCATAACCATCATAACCACCTTAAATCTAAAACCATAACCATCATAACCACCTTAAATCTATGTAAATAACCATCATAACCACCTTAAATCTATGTAAATAACCATCATAACCACCTTAAATCTAAAACCATAACCATCATAACCACCTTAAATCTAAAACCATAACCATCATAACCACCTTAAATCTATGTAAATAACCATCATAACCACCTTAAATCTAAAACCATAACCATCATAACCACCTTAAATCTAAAACCATAACCATCATAACCACCTTAAATCTAAAACCATAACCATCATAACCACCTTAAATCTATGTAAATAACCATCATAACCACCTTAAATGTAAAACCATAACCATCATAACCACCTTAAATCTAAAACCATAACCATCATAACCACCTTAAATCTAAAACCATAACCATCATAACCACCTTAAATCTAAAACCATAACCATCATAACCACCTTAAATCTAAAACCATAACCATCATAACCACCTTAAATCTAAAACCATAACCATCATAACCACCTTAAATCTAAAACCATAACCATCATAACCACCTTAAATCTAAAACCATAACCATCATAACCACCTTAAATCTAAAACCATAACCATCATAACCACCTTAAATCTAAAACCATAACCATCATAACCACCTTAAATCTAAAACCATAACCATCATAACCACCTTAAATCTAAAACCATAACCATCATAACCACCTTAAATCTAAAACCATAACCATCATAACCACCTTAAATCTAAAACCATAACCATCATAACCACCTTAAATCTATGTAAATAAATCATGGATATTTGTATATATTTGTACAGTGGCAAGAAAAAGTATGTGAACCTTTTGAAATTATCTGGAGTTCTACATACATTGGTCATACAATTTGATCTGATCTTCATCTAAGTCACAACAACAGACTAACACAGTCTGCTGAAACTATTAACACACAAATGATTGTATTTTTCTTGTCTATATTGAATACATTATTTAAACATTCACAGTGTAGGTTGGAAAATGTATTTGTACCACTAATTGGAGTCAGGAGTCAGCTACCTGGAGTACAATCATTGAGATTAGATTGGAGATTTTGGTTAGAGCTGGCCTGCCCTATAAAAAACACTCACAAAATTTGAGTTTACTATTCACAAGAAGCATTGCCTGATGTGAACCATGCCTCGAACAAAAGAGATCTCAGAGGAGTTAAGATTAAGAATTGTTGACTTGCAAAAAGCTGGAAAGGGTTACAAAAATATCTCTAAAAGTCTTGATGTTCATCAGTCTACGGTAAGACAAATTGTCTAAGTTCAGCGCTGTTGCTACTCTCCCTAGGAGTGGCCATCCTGCAAAGATGACTGCAAGAGCACAGCGCAGAATGCTCAATGAGGTTAAGAAGAATCCTAGAGTGTCAGCTAAAGACTTACATAAATCTCTGGAACATGTTAACTTCTCTGTTGACGAGTCTACGATACGTGAAACAGATGACAGATGAAACTAATGTTGAGCTGTTTGGAAGTAAAGAACACACAGCACTACAGTATGTGTGGAGAAAAAAAGGCACAGCACAGCACAGGAACATCAAAACCTCATCCCAACTGTAAAGTCTGGTGGAGGGAACATCATAGTTTGGAGCTGCTTTGCTGCTTCAGGACCTGGACAGCTTGCTATCGCCAATGGGAAAATTAATTCCCAAGTTTATCAAGACATTTTGCAGGAGAATGTAAGTCTATCTGTCCACCAATTGAAGCTCAACAGAAGTTTGGTGATGCAACAGGACAACGACCCAAAACACAGAAGTAAATCAACAACAGAATGGCTTCAACAGAAGAAAATACACCTTCTGGAGTGGCCTAGTCAGTCCTGACCTCAACCCGTTGAGATGCGCTGTGGCTTGACCTCAGGAGAGCAGTTCACACCAGACATCCAAATAATATTGCTGAACTGAAACAGTTTTGTAAAGCAGAATGGTACAAAATTCCTCCTGACCGATGTGCAGGTCTGATCCCAACTACAGAAAACGGTTGGTTGAGGTTATTGGTTGCCAAAGGAGGGTCAACCAGTTATTATATCCAAGGGTTCACATACTTTTCCCACCCTGCACTGTGAGCGTTTACGTGGTGTGTTCAATGAAAACCTATAATTGTTTGTGTGTTATTAGTTGAAGAAGACTGTGTTTGTCTATTGTTGTGACCTAAATGAAGATCAGATCAAATTGTATTACCAATTTATGCAGAAGTCCAGGTAAATCGAAAGGGTTCACATAGTTTTTCTTGACACTATAAATGTTTCTGCATATCTAACCTCTTGAACTGTCTTTATCCTGTATCCTGGTGGTTCTTTTATTTTTTAAGAAAGTAAATATGCTTCTCTGAATTTTCGCTCAAATCTAGATCAAGGACTGGAAGGAATGTGTCTTATTCAGTACATTTAGTTATCACTTGCTTTTCTAAAGTCCGCCAACCTTGCCAGCAGGCATGCCAGGCTGAAATGGCTTCTTGGTAGATAGTTATGACATGGCTAGCTAAAGCCAACTTCAAAAAATGTGTAAGTGGCTAGTAGAAAGAGAAAAAACTAACAAGCTAAAGCCCCCCCCCAAAAAAACAACAAATATCAGTATTTTTTTAACAGGGCAAATCTGTTTCTAACCGTCTGCTTCAGATCTTCCCTTGATATGAGTTTCCTCCATTGCCGATGGCAGTCTTTCACCCGCCAGCAGGTGAATTGGCCACCTGACAATTCTGGCAAATGCCAGATGGGACTGACCATTTTTGTTGTTGCGTGGGCTGGTCAGAATTGATTCACAAAAATATTTGTTTTCATTAAAAACTTTTTTTTTTTAAAGTGACATGGCTGGCTGCCCATGGGCCTGTTAATATCCTTTTTAAAATTGTATTTCCTGTTATACTAATCTATAATGAGCCTTTGGCTGATCAGTGGGCAACGACCGGCCTCAGGATGGGCCGGCCATTTTCTCTGAAAGACTGAGCTGAGCTCATGCAAAACCATATTCAAAGTCAAACGTGGCATAAGCAAAGAGACCTGCTCTGACTCTGTCATAATTTATAAGGCCAAGATGTAGGCTGGTGTGGATAAAAAGCCAGGGCTTAATTCTTGTCCCAGTCCACCCCGGTTGCCAGCTACAGTGGAAAATCAGCACATCAAGAAAAAGAAACAGCAGGTCTTTCCCATTTTAAATGTAAAGCATTTGAACTTGGCACTTACAAAATGTTTTGATTGCGGGCTACTTTTGTGACCAGTTTGAGGTTAAAACGTTCCATTAGCTCCTTGCACGCTATCCCCATGACCCTCGCTCTCCTCCCCTTGTGTCCACCTTCCCTCCCTTCTCCTCCCTCCTCTCCCCCTCCTGTTCTCCGTCTGTCACATGAGATAAAGCAGTTGGGTGCTGGATATTGTTGCCTGGGTGCTGGATATTGTTGCCTGGGTGCTGGATATTGTTGGCTGGGTGCTGGATTTCTCCATTACCTTCTATTGGGCAGTTCAATGGTGAGAAATGTCTCAGTCCCTAGAGCAAAAATGTTGTGCTATACAGAAGCATGAGTACAGAGCATCAATAAGCTGCTCCCTAACATTATAAACCAGCATCAGGACATCAATAAGCTGCTCCCAAACATTTTAAACCAGCATCAGGAAATTGAGTCTATCATAGTTCATGTGGGATTCAATAACATTATGAAGGGCAGCTCAGAACAGCTGAAGATGGTTTTTAAAGAACTGATTGGGTCACTACTTGACATCAACAAACACCCCATAATATCTGTCCCTCTGCCCTCCCTAAATCGTGGCAACAGACTTGTATCCCTCAATAACTGACTACCAGACTATTGCAGTTCTGTGGGTGGAACATTTATTGACCATTTTGATACCTTCTGGAAACAAAGCTTGTTTTATAAGGAGGATGGGATCCACACAAATCATCTGGGTTCCTGGATCCTTTCACAGCACTATAAGGAGGATGGGATCCACACAAATCATCTGGGTTCCTGGATCCTTTCACAGCACTATAAGGAGGATGGGATCCACACAAATCACTTGGGTTCCTGGATCCTTTCACAGCACTATAAGGAGGATGGGATCCTCACAAATCACTTGGGTTCCTGGATCCTTTCACAGCACTATAAGGAGGATGGGATCCACACAAATCATCTGGGTTCCTGGATCCTTTCACAGCACTATAAGGAGGATGGGATCCACACAAATCATCTGGGTTCCTGGATCCTTTCACAGCACTATAAGGCTGCGTTGAGACAATGACATATCAATGACCCAAAGCCCGGCTCAGTTAATCCCTACCATTGTGTCACTGAGTTGTCATAATGCTTCAGCAAATGTACATTATCCCAGGCGGTGTTGGAAGACACAATGTAATTAACCTCATGTATGTCCCTCTTACTGCCCTGAATACCTCTGTTGATCCTACAGCTGTTGTGTGCAGTAATCATGTATCTATGAACCAGAGTTAAACTGTTAGCACTGAGGTGGTGTGCTCTAGGAGGAAGTCCACTGTGTGCAGCTCACCCTGCACTAACATAAATAACATGAGCATGTATACCTCGGCTTAGCTTCCCAGTAAAGCAATAAAAACAATCAAGCATCCCAGAAAAGTGCTAAAAATAGCCCACATTAACATATGTAGCTTTTAAGAAAGTTTAACAAGGTTCATTAAATCAATAATTTGCTAGTAACAGATGACTTTCAAATTCTGACAATCTCTGAAATTCACCTTCGACAATACAGCGGTAGCAACACAAGGTTATAACATCTACAGAAAAGACAGAAATGCCAAAGGTGGAGGTGTTGCTGTTTATATTCAGAGCCGAAGCAGGTACGGGGAGTAAAACATTTAATAAAGACGGACAGAGACGAGACAGGAATAGCGTCACAAACTAATACAAAAACAACACAATGCAGCAGTGGGGAACAGACAACTATAGGGGAGGAAATGAACAGGTGATAAGTGAGTCCAGGTGAGTCCAGGTGAGTCCAATATCGCTGATGCGCGTGACGAGGGAAGGCAGGGGTGCGTGATGGATGGCAGGAGTGCGTGATGGATGGCAGGGGTGCGTGATGGAAGGCAGGGGTGCGTGATGGATGGCAGGGGTGCGTGATGGATGGCAGGGGTGCGTGATGGAAGGCAGGAGTGCGTGATGGAAGGCAGGGGTGCGTGATGGATGGCAGGAGTGCGTGATGGAAGGCAGGGGTGCGTGATGGATGGCAGGAGTGCTTGATGGATGGCAGGAGTGTGTGATGGATGGCAGGGGTGCTTGATGGATGGCAGGAGTGCGTGATGGATGGCAGGAGTGCGTGATGGATGGCAGGGGTGCGTGATGGATGGCAGGAGTGCGTGATGGATGGCAGGAGTGCGTGATGGATGGCAGGAGTGCGTGATGGATGGCAGGAGTGCGTGATGGATGGCAGGAGTGCGTGATGGATGGCAGGAGTGCGTGATGGATGGCAGGAGTGCGTGATGGATGGCAGGAGTGCGTGATGGAAGGCAGGGGTGCGTGATGGATGGCAGGAGTGCGTGATGGAAGGCAGGAGTGCGTGATGGAAGGCAGGGGTGCGTGATGGAAGGCAGGGGTGCGTGATGGAAGGCAGGAGTGCGTGATGGAAGGCAGGGGTGCGTGATGGAAGGCAGGGGTGCGTGATGGAAGGCAGGGGTGCGTGATGGAAGGCAGGCGTGCGTGATGGATGGCAGGGGTGCGTGATGGATGGCAGGAGTGCGTGATGGATGGCAACCTGGCGCCCCCAAGCGGCAGGGGGAGGGAAGTGCGGGAGCAGATGTGACAGAACCACATTCCTGTAAAGCTTAGAGAGGATCTCATGTTAAATACTATTGAAGTAATATGGCTACAGGTTCATCTGTCTGACCTAAAGCCCATTCTGGTGGGAAGTTGCTATAGACCACCTAGTGCTAACAGTCAGTATCTGGATGTGTGAAATGCTTGATAATGTATGTGATATCAACAGGGAGGTATATTTTATGGGTGATTTAAATATTGACTGGCGTTCATCAAGCTGCCCACTCAAGAGAAAGCTTCAAACTGTAACTAGTGCCTGCAACCTGGTTCAGGTTATCAGTCAACCTTCCAGGGTAGTTACAAACAGCACAGGAATGAAATCATCAATATGTATTGATCACATCTTTACTAATGCTGCAGAAATGTGCTTTAAAGGAGTATCCAGATCCATCGGATGTAGTGATCACAATATAGTAGCCGTATCTAGAAAAACCAACGTTCCAAAGGCTGGACCTAATATAGTGTATTAGAGGTCATACAATACGTTTTGTAGTGATTCTTATGTTGGTGTCATAAATAATATTTGCTGGTCTGTGGTGTGTAATGAGAGGCAACCAGACCCTAAACTTGACACATTTATGAAATTGCTTATTCCAGGTACTAATAAGCACGCACCCATTAAGAAAATGATTGTAAAAACTGTTAAATCCCCGTGGATTGAAATTGTCTGGTTGAGAGGCATGAGGCAAAAGAGATAGCAAATAGGTCAGCCTTCACAACTGATTGAACTGAACATACTGCGAATTGAGAGATCATGTGACTAAACTGAATAAAAAGAAGGAGAAACTACACTACGAAACAAAGATAAATGACAAAGAATGATAGTAAAAAGCTTTGGAGCACCTTAAATTTCATTTTGGGCAAAAGGGCAAACTCAGCTCCACCAGTCATTGAATCAGATGGCTCATTCATCACAAAACCCACTGATATTGCCAACAACTTTAATGATTTTTTAATTGGCAAGATTAGCAGATTTAGGCATGACATGCCAGCAACAAACGCTGACACCACACATCCAAGTATTACTGATCAAATTATGAAAGAACAAGCATTTAAATTTTTTAATTATGGAAAGTGAGTGTGAAAGAATGATTGTTGTCTATCAACAATGACAAGTCACTGAGGTCTAACAACTTGGATGAAAATTACAGAGGATAATAGCGGACAATATTGTCACTCCTATTTGCCATATATTCAATATAATCCTACTAGAAAGTGTGTTCCCTCAGGCCTGGAGGGAAGCTAAATTCATTCCGCTACACAAGAATAGTAAATCCCCCTTTACTGGCTCAAATAGCTGACCAATCGGCCTGTTACCAACACTTGGTAAACTTTTGGAAAACATTGTGTTTAACCAGTTACAATGCTATTTGTAACTGGGCAATGCTCTTACAACGCTATTTTACAGTAAACAAATTGACAACAGATGACATTCAGCACACTTATAGGAAAGGACAATCAACAAGTACAGCACTTACATAAATGACTGATGATTGGCTGAGAGAAATTGATGATGAAAAGACTGTGTGAGCTATTTTAGACTTCAGTGCAGTGTTTGACATGATCGATCACAGTCTGCTAATGGAAAAACGTATATGTTATGGCTTTACACCCCCTGTTATATTGTGGATAAAGAGTTACCTGTCTAACAGAACACAGAGGGTGTTCTTTAATGGAAGCCTCTCCAACATAATCCAGGTAGAATCAGGAATTCCCCAGGGCAGCTGTCTAGGCCCCTTACTTTTTCCAATCTTTACAAATGACATGCCACAGGCCTTGAGTAAAGCCAGTGTGTCCACGTATGCAGATGACTGAGTGAAATGACTGCAACACTTTTTTTCAGAATGGGTGGCAAGGAATAAGTTAGTCCTAAATATTTAAAAAACTAAAAGCATTTTATTTGGGACAAATCATTCACTAAACTATAAACCACAACTCAATCTTGTAATAAATAATGTGGAAATTGAGCAAGTTGAGGAGACTAAACTGCTTGGAGTAACCCTGGATTGTAACCTGTCATGGTCAAAACATGTTGATACAACAGTAGCTAAGATGGGGAGAAGTCTGTCCATAATAAAACGTTACTCTACCTTCTTAACAACACTATCAACAAGGCAGGTCCTACACGCTCTAGTTTTGTTGCACCTGGACTACTGTTCAGTCGTGTGGTCAAGTGCCACAAAGAGGAACCTTTGTGGCTTACAATTAGCTCAGAACAGGGCAGCACAGCTGGCCCTTAAATGTGCACAGAGTGCTAATATTAATAATATGCATGTAAATCTCTCATGGCTCAAATTGGAGGAGAGATTGACTTCATCACTACTTGTTTTTGTATGAGGTGTTGACATGTTGAAAGCACTGCGCTGTCTGTTTAAAGTACTGGCACACAGCTCGGACACCCATGCAAACAGTAGATTCAGATTTTTTTAAACCAGATAAAAATACACCTTATGGAACAGCGGGGATTGTGAAGAGACACACACACACATGATAAGACACAGACTGTACACACACGTACGCATGGATGTTGTAAATATGTGGTGGTGGAGTGGTGGTCTGAGGGAACACACTGAATGTGTTTTGGTAAGGTGGTATGAAATGTAATGTCATGTAGTATTTTAAACTGTATGTAACTGTCTTGTGTTTCTGGACCCCAGGAAGAGTAGCTGCTGCCTTGACAGGAACTAATGGGGATCCATAATAAACCCCAGGAAGAGTAGCTGCTGCCTTGGCAGGAACTAATGGGGATCCCTAATAAACCCCAGGAAGAGTAGCTGCTGCCGTGACAGGAACTAATGGGGATCCCTAATAAACCCCAGGAAGAGTAGCTGCTGCCTTGGCAGGAACTAATGGGGATCCCTAATAAACCCCAGGAAGAGTAGCTGCTGCCGTGGCAGGAACTAATGGGGATCCCTAATAAACCCCAGGAAGAGTAGCTGCTGCCTTGACAGGAACTAATGGGGATCCCTAATAAACCCCAGGAAGAGTAGCTGCTGCCTTGGCAGGAACTAATGGGGATCCCTAATAAACCCCAGGAAGAGTAGCTGCTGCCTTGGAAGGAACTAATGGGGATCCCTAATAAACCCCAGGAAGAGTAGCTGCTGCCTTGGCAGGAACTAATGGGGATCCCTAATAAACCCCAGGAAGAGTAGCTGCTGCCTTGGCAGGAACTAATGGGGATCCCTAATAAACCCCAGGAAGAGTAGCTGCTGCCTTGGCAGGAACTAATGGGGATCCATAATAAACCCCAGGAAGAGTAGCTGCTGCCTTGGTAGGAACTAATGGGGATCCATAATAAACCCCAGGAAGAGTAGCTGCTGCCTTGGCAGGAACTAATGGGGATCCCTAATAAACCCCAGGAAGAGTAGCTGCTGCCTTGGCAGGAACTAATGGGGATCCTTAATAAACCCCAGGAAGAGTAGCTGCTGCCTTGGCAGGAACTAATGGGGATCCTTAATAAACCCCAGGAAGAGTAGCTGCTGCCTTGGCAGGAACTAATGGGGATCCATAATAAACCCCAGGAAGAGTAGCTGCTGCCTTGTTTGGATATGGTTGCCTGGGTGTCTGGATAAGGTTGCCTGGGTGTCTGGATATGGTTGCCTGAGTGTGTCTGGATAAGGTTGCCTGGGTGTCTGGATATGGTTGCCTGGGTGTCTGGATATGGTTGCCTGGGTGTCTGGATAAGGTTGCCTGGGTGTCTGGATATGGTTGCCTTTGTGTCTGGATATGGTTGCCTGGGTGTCTGGATATGGTTGCCTGGGTGTCTGGATATGGTTGCCTGGGTGTCTGGATAAGGTTGCCTGGGTGTCTGGATATGGTTGCCTGGGTGTCTGGATATGGTTGCCTGGGTGTCTGGATAAGGTTGCCTGGGTGTCTGGATATGGTTGCCTTTGTGTCTGGATATGGTTGCCTGGGTGTCTGGATATGGTTGCCTGGATGTGTCTGGATATGGTTGCCTGGGTGTCTGGATAAGGTTGCCTGGGTGTCTGGATATGGTTGCCTTTGTGTCTGGATATGGTTGCCTGGGTGTCTGGATATGGTTGCCTGGGTGTCTGGATATGGTTGCCTGGGTGTCTGGATAAGGTTGCCTGGGTGTCTGGATATGGTTGCCTGGGTGCTGGATATGGTTGCCTGGGTGTCTGGATATGGTTGCTATGCCATCGGGTGTGATTGGATGTACTGTTTTATGATGCGAGTGGATCGGATGTGTGGGTGGATGCCAGAGCACAGGTGGTCCCTGGGAATGTGCCGCGGTGGAGTGAAGTCAGCGTGGTCGGCCACGTGAGAAAGAAAGGAGGTTAGCACGCTGCCTTTCTTGTTTTTGGTTCCCTTAGCTTGTAAAAAACATCCAAGAGAGAGAGAGAGAGAGAGAGACAGAGACAGAGAGAGAGAGAGAGAGAGAGAGAGAGAGAGAGAGAGAGAGAGAGAGAGAGAGAGAGAGAGAGAGAGAGAGAGAGAGAGAGAGAGAGAGAGAGAGAGAGAGAGAGAGAGAGGGTTCGGCTTCCACAGCTCAGTGGCAGGTAGCCTCAACGTTGTGCCAGTAACGAAAAATCACTGGTTCAAATCCTGGAGTCGACAATGTGAAAAAAAGGTCCGTCACTTTGCCCTTGAGCAAGGCACTTAACCCCAATTATTTGAGGGGCGCTGGACCATGTTGACCCTGTCTGTGAACCCGCTCCGTGTGGGTGTCTCAGGGGGAGTTGGGAAATGCAAGAAACACATTTCCATTTCACACTGTTGTGTAACAGGACAAATATAAACACCCCCAAATTACTATGGAGAGTGCTCTGATGGAAAGATAAAGGGAACCAAACAGACTAGCCACCACAGTGGAGAAGGTTCAGACAGAGAGAACAGACTAGTCATCAGTCACAGTGGAGAAGGTTCAGACAGAGGGAACAGACTAGTCACAGTGGAGAAGGTTCAGACAGAGAGAACAGACTAGTCACAGTGGAGAAGGTTCAGACTGAGAGAACAGACTAGTCACAGTGGAGAAGTTTCAGACAGAGAGAACAGACTAGTCACAGTGGAGAAGGTTCAGACAGAGAGAACAGACTAGTCACAGTGGAGAAGGTTCAGACAGAGAGAACAGACTAGTCACAGTGGAGAAGGTTCAGACTGAGAGAACAGACTAGTCATCAGTCTCAGTGGAGAACGTTCAGACTGAGAGAACAGACCAGCCATAGGTCACAGTCGAGAAGGTTCAGACTGAGAGAACAGACTAGTCATCAGTCTCAGTGGAGAACGTTCAGACTGAGAGAACAGACCAGCCATAGGTCACAGTGGAGAAGGTTCACACAGAGAGAACAAACGAGTCACAGTGGAGAAGGTTCAGACAGAGAGAACAAACGAGTCACAGTGGAGAAGGTTCACACAGAGAGAACAAACGAGTCACAGTGGAGAAGGTTCAGACAGAGAGAACAGACCAGTCACAGTGGAGAAGGTTCAGAAAGGGAGGATGGCCTCTCTAGGCTTGTGTGAGTTCCTCCAGGGCTGTTAATACTTTGCCAAATCAGTAACGTTCCCCACTCTTGAAACATACTGAAGTCATTTGAGAGAGATTCCTGTGGCCATGTCATAAAGGAAACTTATGCTGTGAAGGAAACATATGAGACTACATGCAGAATGACGTATAGGACAGTATTGTATAGTAAAGTACAATACAGTACAGTATAGACCCTACAATTACGTGTTGTTTTACTTCTTTGAAACTCATGTGCCTTTAGCACATCAGTAGCATCTGGCTGGTCTGTATAACATTAAACTAAATCAACAGCATCAACCCTAATTCCTTTTAGAGCTGTCTCTCTGACTCTGGCCTGTTTCTCTTTTGCTTCCACTACTGGGGATGTTAGCTAACAACATGGTCTGACTGCCCATTCATGGGCCCCACTCCAACAATCCAACCAACCATGGGCCCCGCTCCAACATTCCAACCAACCATGGGCCCAGCTCCAACATTCCAACCAACCATGGGCCCCGCTCCAACATTCCAACCAACCATGGGCCCCGCTCCAACATTCCAACTAACCATGGGCCCCGCTCCAACATTCCAACCAACCATGGGCCCCGCTCCAACATTCCAACCAACCATGGGCCCCGCTCCAACATTCCAACCAACCATGGGCCCCGCTCCAACATTCCAACCAACCATAGGCCCCACTCCAACATTCCAACCAACCATGGGCCCCACTCCAACATTCCAACCAACCATGGGCCCTGCTCCAACATTCCAACCAACCATGGGCCCTGCTCCAACAATCCAACAACCATGGGCCCCACTCCAACAATCCAACCAACCGTGTGCCTAGCTCCTATAATCCAACAAACTATGGGCCACTCTCCAACCAACCATGAACCCCGCTCCAACAATCCAACCAACCGTGTTCCTCGCTCCAACAATCCAACCATTCATGGACCCCGCTCCAACAATCCAACCAACCGTGTGCCTCGCAACCAACAATCCAACCAATCATGTGCCTCGCTCTAATAATCCAACAAACTATGGGCCCCTCTCCAACCAACCATGAACCCCGCTCCAACAATCCAACCAACCGTGTTCCTCACTCCAATAATCCAACCATTCATGGACCCCGCTCCAACAATCCAACCAACCATGTGCCTCGCTCCAACAATCCAACCATTCATGGACCCCGCTCCAACAATCCAACCAACCGTGTGCCTTGCTCCAACAATCCAACCAACCGTGTGCCCCTCTCCAACCAACCATGGACCCCACTCCAACAATCCAGCCAACCATGGACCCTGCTCCAACAATCCAACTATTCACGGGCCCCGCTCCAACAATCCAACCAACCGTGTGCCTCGCTCCAATAATCCAACCAACCATGGACCCCGCTCCAACAATCCAGCCAACCATGGGCCCCACTCCAACAATCCAGCCAACCATGGGTCCCACTCCAACAATCCAACCAACCATGGGCCCCTCTCCAACCAACCATGGACCCCACTCCAACAATCCAACCAACCGTGTGCCTCGCTCCAATAATCCAACCAACCATGGGCCCCGCTCCAACAATCCAGCCAACCATGGACCCCGCTCCAACAATCCAGCCAACCATGGACCCCGCTCCAACAATCCAACCATTCACAGGCCCTGCTCCAACAATCCAACCATTCACGGGCCCTGGTCCAACAATCCAACCATTCACAGGCCCTGGTCCAACAATCCAACCAACCGTGTGCTTCGCTCCAACAATGCAGCCAACCATGGGCCCTGCTCCAACAATCCAGCCAACCGCGTGCCTCGCTCCAACAATCCAACCAACCATGGGCCCCTCTCCAACCAGCCACTGACCCCACTCCAACAATCCAACCAACCATGTGCCATGCTCCAACAGTCCAACCAACCATGGGCCCCGCTCCAACAATCCAACCATTCATGGACCCCGCTCCAGCAATCCAACCAACCGTGTGCCTTGCTCCAATAATCCAACCAACGATGGGCCCCTCTCCAACCAACCACTGACCCCACTCCAACAATCCAGCCAACAATGGGCCCCGCTCCAACAATCCAACCATTCATGGGCCCCACTCCAACAATCCAACCATTCATGGACCCCGCTCCAACAATCCAGCCAACCATGGGCCCTGCTCCAACAATCCAACCAACCACGTGCCTCGCTCCAACAATCCAACCATTCATGGACCCCGCTCCAACCAACCATGGACCCCACTCCAATAATCCAACCAACCATGGGCCCCTCTCCAACCAACCATGGACCCCACTCCAATAATCCAACCAACCGTGTGGCTCGCTCCAATAATCCAACCAACCATGGACCCCGCTCCAACAATCCAGCCAACCATGGGCCCGGCTCCAACAATCCAACCATTCATGGACCCCGCTCCAACAATCCAACCATTCACAGGCCCTGGTCCAACAATCCAACCAACCGTGTGCTTCGCTCCAACAATCCAACCATTCATGGACCCCGCTCCAACAATCCAACCATTCATGGACCCCGCTCCAACAATCCAGCCAACCATGGACCCCACTCCAACAATCCAACCAACCATGGGCCCCTCTCCAACCAACCACTGACCCCACTCCAACAATCCAGCCAACAATGGGCCCCGCTCCAACAATCCAACCATTCATGGGCCCCACTCCAACAATCCAACCATTCATGGACCCCGCTCCAACAATCCAGCCAACCATGGGCCCTGCTCCAACAATCCAACCAACCACGTGCCTCGCTCCAACAATCCAACCATTCATGGACCCCGCTCCAACCAACCATGGACCCCACTCCAATAATCCAACCAACCATGGGCCCCTCTCCAACCAACCATGGACCCCACTCCAATAATCCAACCAACCGTGTGGCTCGCTCCAATAATCCAACCAACCATGGACCCCGCTCCAACAATCCAGCCAACCATGGGCCCCGCTCCAACAATCCAACCATTCATGGACCCCGCTCCAACAATCCAACCATTCACAGGCCCTGGTCCAACAATCCAACCAACCGTGTGCTTCGCTCCAACAATCCAACCATTCATGGACCCCGCTCCAACAATCCAACCATTCATGGACCCCGCTCCAACAATCCAGCCAACCATGGACCCCACTCCAACAATCCAACCAACCATGGGCCCCTCTCCAACCAACCACTGACCCCACTCCAACAATCCAGCCAACAATGGGCCCCGCTCCAACAATCCAGCCAACCATGGGCCCTGCTCCAACAATCCAACCAACCGCGTGCCTCGCTCCTACAATCCAACCATTCATGGACCCTGCTCCAACAATCCAACCAACCGTGTGCCATGCTCCAACAATCCAACCAACCATGGGCCCCACTCCAACAATCCAACCATTCATGGGCCCCACTCCAACAATCCAACCAACCGTGTGCCATGCTCCAACAGTCCAACCAACCATGGGCCCCGCTCCAACAATCCTAGCCACAGCTTTCTTCATTCACCTGATAGCGAAACACTAACCCAAAATCTGTTTATTTGCTCAGAATGAGAGGACAACTGTGGCAGCGATCATAACCAATGTTATCTGGTAAAGTGTGCCACACATGGCACTAATCCAATTCCCCCCTCCTTTCCCATCTCACCAAGGTTCCCACATGTTCCACAGGACATTCTGTAGTAGGGCCTAATGCCGTCAAAGGTCCTGATGGATCTAGACAGCATGGAGTCACTGGCAACATTTGATTTAACTTTCTGTCTCTAACGTCGAGGCAGAATCTGATACACATGATCCTTAATATGGGCTTTGAAGGAGCTCCCTATAGGGCAACATAGTGGACTCCACATGTTTCCAATATCACCAAAATCTACTGCTCTCTGCTAAGAGTAATCTTGGATGATCTACAGTACCAATATGCTCAAGTCACGATTGCATAGTCGCCATTTATACAGGGAGTCTGTTAACAATGGCCCATTCTCGTGACAAGGTCTGGGCTAAATGTATGGCGCCCACTCCGCTTAAATATTGCCTGTGAGATAAGCTTTTTGATGGTTACCAAAATAACAGCTTATAGCTGGGTTCATTTATCAGCCCCTCTGCCCTCTTCCTTTAGACCTAGTGGAAGGGAATGAGTAGACCTTTTATAATTTTCACTATCCTGTCACAAAAACAAAATACTAGACAGACTGGCATCGTTTTAGAATTTTAAACATTGAGGAACAAGAATAACAACAGTTTTTAGTTTAGTGTCTGAAACTAGATCCCCCTACATACTGGTCTGAAACTAGATCCCTCTACATACTGGTCTGAAACTAGATCCCTCTACATACTGGTCTGAAACTAGATCCACCTACATACTGGTCTGAAACTAGATCCCCTACATACTGGTCTGAAACTAGATCCCCCAACATACTGGTCTGAAACTAGATCCCCCTACATACTGGTCTGAAACTAGATCCCCCTACATACTGGTCTGAAACTAGATCCCCTACATACTGGTCTGAAACTAGATCCCTCTACATACTGGTCTGAAACTAGATCCCCCTACATACTGGTCTGAAACTAGATCCCCTACATACTGGTCTGAAACTAGATCCCCTACATACTGGTCTGAAACTAGATCCCCCCTACATACTGGTCTGAAACTAGATCCCCCTACATACTGGTCTGGAACTAGATCCCCTACATACTGGTCTGAAACTAGATCACTCTACGTACTGGTCTGAAACTAGATCCACCTACATACTGGTCTGAAACTAGATCCCCCTACATACTGGTCTGAAACTAGATCCCTCTACATACTGGTCTGAAACTAGATCCACCTACATACTGGTCTGAAACTAGATCCACCTACATACTGGTCTGGAACTAGATCCCCTACATACTGGTCTGAAACTAGATCCCTCTACATACTGGTCTGAAACTAGATCCCCCTACATACTGGTCTGAAACTAGATCCCCTACATACTGGTCTGAAACTCGATCCCCCTACACCTGGTCTGAAACTAGATCCCCTACAACATACTGGTCTGAAACTAGATTCCCTACATACTGGTCTGAAACTAGATCCCCTACACACTGGTCTGAAACTAGATCCCCTACATACAGGTCTGAAACTAGATCCCCCTACATACAGGTCTGAAACTAGATCCACCTACATACTGGTCTGGAACTAGCTCCCCCTACATACCAGTCTGAAACTAGATCCCCTACAACATACTGGTCTGGAACTAGATCCCCCTACATACGGGTCTGAAACTAGATCCCCCTACATACTGGTCTGGAACTAGATCCCCCTACATACGGGTCTGAAACTAGATCCCCCTACATACGGGTCTGAAACTAGATCCACCTACATAATGGTCTGAAACTAGATCCCCCTACATAATGGTCTGAAACTAGATCCCCCTACATACGGGTCTGAAACTAGATCCACCTACATACTGGTCTGAAACTAGATCCCTCTACATACTGGTCTGAAACTAGATCCCTCTACATACTGGTCTGAAACTAGATCCCCCTACATACTGGTCTGGAACTAGATCCCCTACATACTGGTCTGAAACTAGATCCCTCTACATACTGGTCTGAAACTAGATCCCTCTACATACTGGTCTGAAACTAGATCCACCTACATACTGGTCTGAAACTAGATCCCCTACATACTGGTCTGAAACTAGATCCCCCTACATACTGGTCTGAAACTAGATCCCCCTACATACTGGTCTGAAACTAGATCCCCTACATACTGGTCTGAAACTAGATCCCCTACATACTGGTCTGAAACTAGATCCCCTACATACTGGTCTGAAACTAGATCCCTCTACATACTGGTCTGAAACTAGATCCACCTACATACTGGTCTGAAACTAGATCCCCTACATACTGGTCTGAAACTAGATCCCCTACATACTGGTCTGAAACTAGATCCCCCTACATACTGGTCTGAAACTAGATCCCCCTACATACTGGTCTGAAACTAGATCCCCTACATACTGGTCTGAAACTAGATCCCCCTACATACTGGTCTGAAACTAGATCCCCTACATACTGGTCTGAAACTAGATCCCCCCTACATACTGGTCTGAAACTAGATCCCCCTACATACTGGTCTGGAACTAGATCCCCTACATACTGGTCTGAAACTAGATCACTCTACATACTGGTCTGAAACTCGATCCCCCTACACCTGGTCTGAAACTAGATCCCCTACAACATACTGGTCTGAAACTAGATTCCCTACATACTGGTCTGAAACTAGATCCCCTACACACTGGTCTGAAACTAGATCCCCTGCATACAGGTCTGAAACTAGATCCCCCTACATACAGGTCTGAAACTAGATCCACCTACATACTGGTCTGGAACTAGCTCCCCCTACATACGGGTCTGAAACTAGATCCCCTACAACATACTGGTCAGGAACTTGATCCCCCTACATACGGGTCTGAAACTAGATCCCCCTACATACTGGTCTGGAACTAGATCCCCCTACATACGGGTCTGAAACTAGATCCACCTACATAATGGTCTGAAACTAGATCCCCCTACATACGGGTCTGAAACTAGATCCACCTACATACTGGTCTGAAACTAGATCCACCTACATACTGGTCTGGATCTAGATCCACTACATACTGGTCTGGAACTAGATCCCCCTACATACTGGTCTGAAACTAGATCCCCCTACATACTGGTCTGAAACTAGATCCCCCTACATACTGGTCTGAAACTAGATCCCCCTACATACTGGTCTGAAACTAGATCCCCTACATACTGGTCTGAAACTAGATCCCCCTACATACTGGTCTGAAACTAGATCCCCTACATACTGGTCTGAAACTAGATCCCCCTACATACTGGTCTGAAACTAGATCCCCCTACATACTGGTCTGGAACTAGATCCCCTACATACTGGTCTGAAACTAGATCACTCTACATACTGGTCTGAAACTCGATCCCCCTACACCTGGTCTGAAACTAGATCCCCTACAACATACTGGTCTGAAACTAGATTCCCTACATACTGGTCTGAAACTAGATCCCCTACACACTGGTCTGAAACTAGATCCCCTGCATACAGGTCTGAAACTAGATCCCCCTACATACAGGTCTGAAACTAGATCCACCTACATACTGGTCTGGAACTAGCTCCCCCTACATACGGGTCTGAAACTAGATCCCCTACAACATACTGGTCAGGAACTTGATCCCCCTACATACGGGTCTGAAACTAGATCCCCCTACATACTGGTCTGGAACTAGATCCCCCTACATACGGGTCTGAAACTAGATCCACCTACATAATGGTCTGAAACTAGATCCCCCTACATACGGGTCTGAAACTAGATCCACCTACATACTGGTCTGAAACTAGATCCACCTACATACTGGTCTGGATCTAGATCCACTACATACTGGTCTGGAACTAGATCCCCCTACATACTGGTCTGAAACTAGATCCCCCTACATACTGGTCTGAAACTAGATCCCCCTACATACTGGTCTGGAACTAGATCCCCCTACATACGGGTCTGAAACTAGATCCCAGTACATACTGGTCTGGAACTAGATCCCCCTACATACGGGTCTGAAACTAGATCCACCTACATACTGGTCTGAAACTAGATCCCCCTACATACGGGTCTGAAACTAGATCCACCTACATACTGGTCTGAAACTAAATCCTCTACATACTGGTCTGGAACTAGATCCCCCTACATACGGGTCTGAAACTAGATCCCCCTACATACTGGTCTGGAACTAGATCCACCTACATACTGGTCTGAAACTAGATCCACCTACATACTGGTCTGGATCTAGATCCACTACATACTGGTCTGGAACTAGATCCCCCTACATACTGGTCTGAAACTAGATCCCCCTACATACTGGTCTGAAACTAGATCCCCCTACATACTGGTCTGAAACTAGATCCCCCTACATACTGGTCTGAAACTAGATCCCCCTACATACTGTTCTGAAACTAAATCCTCTACATACTGGTCTGGAACTAGATCCACCTACATACTGGTCTGAAACTAGATCCCCCTACATACTGGTCTGAAACTAGATCCCCATACATACTGGTCTGAAACTAGATCTTCTACATACTGGTCTGGAATTAGCTCCCCATACATACTGGTCTGAAACTAGATCCTCTACATACTGGTCTGAAACTATATCCACCTACATACTGGTCTGAAACTAAATCCCCTACATACTGGTCTGAAACTAGATCCCCTACATACTGGTCTGAAACTAGATCCCCATACATACTGGTCTGGAACTAGATCCACCTACATACTGGTCTGAAACTAGATTCCCTAAATACTGGTATTGACAAAAAGAAAAACAACTGTCTGGAGTGGTTCTCTTCTGCACTGTTCAACCAATCCATTAAATGTGGAGGAGGAGTTAAGATGGAATGGTTCTCTTCTGCACTGTTGGATAGAATGGTTCTCTTCTGCACTGTTCAACCAATCCAGTAAATGTGGAGGAGGAGTTAAGATGGAGTGTCGTCTTGTTAACGTCAAAAGCGGAAAGTCGCATCACAGGCTCTCTTTCCATTTCCCCTAAAACTGGAACATCCAGTTGTTGGAGACTCGGCAGAGGCTACTTTCCCTAAATGAGGGATTTAAAATCGCTGTAGCCTACACCTGCAATGGGAATCAAGTCTGACTCACATAAATATATAATAATAATAGTAAGGATAATTTGTGCCAATTCACGTTGGGGAACCTTGAAGTGACTAGGCTGCAGGCTGAGAGAGGAATTCTGAGGCAGGGTACAGGTCAGGCTTAGCCAGAATCCAGAATGCTCAGCTCTTTATTGAATAGTGCAGATAATTACTCCTTTCACTGTTTTGAAAGAGGGAGACCCGGGCCAAAAGCAGCTGGAAGTTGAGAGG
>NC_060184.1:78483930-78578930 GCF_021184085.1 Oncorhynchus gorbuscha | reverse complement strand
CTACGAAGCACTTACAATAACTCTGCTACAGAGCCAAGCCCACACAAAACCCCATGTGGCTCTCTCTTCCCTTCTTTGTATGAGCCATCGTTTGCTATAAAACATGTGGATGGTTTATAATGTCCACCATATTTGGAAAAATATCTGTTTCAGTCCTAAAGTTGTTGATGGTTTAAACGGGAGCTTTTCATTTCAGATTTGGCTCTAATTAAACTTGAAATAAATTGCATTTATACAGTTTACAGTTTACTAAATGAGTTGACAGTTTACTAAAGTAGTTTACAGTTTACTAAATGAGTTAACAGTTTACTAAATGAGTTGACAGTTTCTAAATGAGTTGACAGTTTACTAAAGTAGTTTACAGTTTACTAAATGAGTTAACAGTTTACTAAATGAGTTGACAGTTTCTAAATGAGTTGACAGTTTACTAAAGTAGTTTACAGTTTACTAAATGAGTTAACAGTTTACTAAATGAGTTGACAGCTTACTAAATGAGTTGACAGCTTACTAAATGAGTTGACAGTTTACTAAATGAGTTGACAGTTTACTAAATGAGTTGACAGCTTACTAAATGAGTTGACAGTTTACTAAATGAGTTGACAGTTTACTAAATGAGTTTACAGTTTACTAAAGTAGTTGACAGTTTACTAAATGAGTTGACAGCTTACTAAATGAGTTGACACCTTACTAAATGAGTTGACAGCTTACTAAATTAGGTGACAGCTTACTAAATGAGCTTACAACTTAATACAAGTGTTACAGCTTACTAAATGAGTTGACAGTTTACTAAATGAGCTTACAGTTTACTAAATTAGTTTACAGTTTACTAAATGAGTTTACAGTTTACTAAATGAGTTAACAGTTTACTAAATGAGTTGACAGCTTACTAAATGAGTTGACAGCTTACTAAATGAGTTGACAGTTTACTAAATGAGTTGACAGTTTACTAAATGAGTTGACAGCTTACTAAATGAGGTTACAGTTTACTAAATTAGTTGACAGCTTACTAAATGAGCTTACAACTTAATACAAGTGTTACAGCTTACTAAATGAGTTTACAGTTTACTAAATGAGCTTACAGTTTACTAAATGAGTTAACAGTTTACTAAATGAGTTGACAGTTTCTAAATGAGTTGACAGTTTACTAAATGAGTTGACAGTTTCTAAATGAGTTGACAGTTTACTAAAGTAGTTTACAGTTTACTAAATGAGTTAACAGTTTACTAAATGAGTTGACAGTTTCTAAATGAGTTGACAGTTTACTAAAGTAGTTTACAGTTTACTAAATGAGTTAACAGTTTACTAAAGTAGTTTACAGTTTACTAAATGAGTTAACAGTTTACTAAATGAGTTGACAGCTTACTAAATGAGTTGACAGCTTACTAAATGAGTTGACAGTTTACTAAATGAGTTGACAGTTTACTAAATGAGTTGACAGCTTACTAAATGAGGTTACAGTTTACTAAATTAGTTGACAGCTTACTAAATGAGCTTACAACTTAATACAAGTGTTACAGCTTACTAAATGAGTTAACAGTTTACTAAATGAGTTGACAGCTTACTAAATGATTTGACAGCTTACTAAATGAGTTGACAGTTTACTAAATGAGTTGACAGTTTACTAAATGAGTTGACAGCTTACTAAATGAGTTTACAGTTTACTAAATGAGTTGAAAGTTTACTAAATGAGTTGACAGCTTACTAAATGAGTTTACAGTTTACTAAAGTAGTTGACAGTTTACTAAATGAGTTGACAGCTTACTAAATGAGTTGACAACTTACTAAATGAGTTGACAGCTTACTAAATAAGTTGACAGCTTACTAAATGAGCTTACAGTTTACTAAATGAGTTTACAGTTTACTAAATGAGTTTACAGTTTACTAAATTAGTTTACAGTTTACTAAATGAGGTTACAGTTTACTAGATGAGGTTACAGTTTACTAAATTAGTTTACAGTTTACTAAATGAGTTTCCGGTTTACTAAATGAGTTGACAGTTTACTAAATGAGCTTACAGTTTACTAAATTAGTTTACAGTTTACTAAATGAGTTTACAGTTTACTAAATTAGTTTACAGTTTACGAAATGAGTTGACAGTTTACTAAATTAGTTGACAGTTTACTAAATGAGCTTACAGTTTACTAAATTAGTTGACAGTTTACTAAATGAGCTTACAGTTTACTAAATGAGTTGACAGCTTACTAAATGAGCTTACAGTTTACTAAATGAGTTTACAGTACTAAATGAGTTGACAGCTTACTAAATGAGTTGACAGTTTACTAAATGAGTTGACAGTTTACTAAATGAGTTTACAGTTTACTAAATGAGCTTACAGTTTACTAAATTAGCTTACAACTTAATACATGCGTTCACAGCTTACTAAGAACGTTGACTTGCATGTGTGTATAAACATTATGCCTATGTATTGTAAATATATAAAAGTGAATTGAATTCATACATTTTTCCTTTGAAACAATGAATTAATACAGTGTCTGGTGAAGTATTACGGTAACTCCCTGCTTGTGAAAAACAGAGAGGAAGTAAATGGAGAAGTACAGCTGTAGCCTCTAGTGACAATCCCCGTCTCATCACTTTTACGAATGTAACGCTCCCATCGTTCTTGTCAGCATATGAATGGAAAGGAAAAGCACGCGCACACACACACACGCACGCACGCACGCACACACACACACACACACGCGCACACGCGCACACGCACACACACACACACACACACACACACACACACACACACACACACACACACACACACACACACACACACACACACACACACACACACACACACACACACACACACACACACACACACACACACACACACACACAAGGAAATCAGAACAATGGACAGCCACATCATATTAAGTTGATGTTGACTAAATCGATTTTGGTATATTTTAGTTGTCACTGTTTTGGACGAAGCAGAGGTGATTTGATGATGTTGAAATAATGGTGTTGGAATTGTGGAAGCAGCTTCTCTTTTCTTTGGGACTTACAGTGACTCTCAGTGGTTTTAAATCAATAGTTGTTTAGTGGGCAGAAAATGTCAGAAACATGAACTTGCTTGACCCCTGCTGTAGGTCATGTAACTGTTTGTTACATGCAACATGCTTTGTGGACTTGACTGGACAGAGGTTGCTGTCCGGGTTTTGTCATGAAACTAAGGTGTGGTTGAATTTATTCTGCCACAGTGTCTTGTTATTGTCTCTGCCTTTAGTGGCGGCAGGGTAGCCAAGTGGTTAGAGCGTTGGACTAGTAACTGAAAGGTTGCAAGTTCGAATCCCCGAGCTGACAAGGTACAAATCTGTCGTTCTGCCCCTGAACAAGGCAGTTAACCCACTGTTCCTAGGCCGTCATTGAAAATAAGAAGTTGTTCTTAACTGAGTTGCCTAGTTAAATAAAGGTAAAATTAAATATCATGGTTGCAAGGCATATGAATTAATGGGTTATAGAGAACATTACGCAATTTATCACATCACTGTCTTCCCCAGGGATTTGACCAATGCACCCTTACTGATCTACTGTCATTTACATTATGAACCATTTTTTTTATGTCCTCTGAGAGAAAAATGTGTAGATATATGGCTTCCTGAGCTGTTTTTTAAATTATATTTATCTAGTCAAGAACATATTCTTATTTACAATGACGGCCTACCGGGGAACAGTGGGTTAACTGCCTTGTTCAGGGGCAGAACGGCAGATTTTTACCTTGTCAGCTCAGGGATTCAATCTAGCAACCTTTCGGTTACAAGTCCAACGCTCTAACCAGTAGGCTACGCTTCCGCCTCTACACTCTAACCACTAGGCTACGCTGCCGCCTCTACACTCTAACCACTAGGCTACCTGTCGCCTCTACACTCTAACCACTAGGCTACCTGCCACCTCTACACTCTAACCACTAGGCTACCTGTCGCCTCTACACTCTAACCACTAGGCTACCTGCCACCTCTACACTCTAACCACTAGGCTACCTGCCACCTCTACACTCTAACCACTAGGCTACGCTGCCATCTCTACACTCTAACCACTAGGCTACCTGCCACCCCTACACTCTAACCACTAGGCTACCTGCCTCCTCTACACTCTAACCACTAGGCTACGCTGCCATCTCTACACTCTAACCACTAGGCTACGCTGCCATCTCTACACTCTAACCACTAGGCTACGCTGCCATCTCTACACTCTAACCACTAGGCTACCTGCCTCCTCTACACTCTAACCACTAGGCTACCTGCCTCCTCTACACTCTAACCACTAGGCTACGCTGCCGCGTCTACACTCTAACCACTAGGCTACCTGCCTCCTCTACACTCTAACCACTAGGCTACCTGCCGTCCCTACACTCTAACCACTAGGCTACCTGCCACCTCTACACTCTAACCACTAGGCTACCTGCCATCTCTACACTCTAACCACTAGGCTACGCTGCCGCCTCTACACTCTAACCACTAGGCTACCTGCCACCTCTACACTCTAACCACTAGGCTACGCTGCCATCTCTACACTCTAACCACTAGGCTACACTGCCATCTCTACACTCTAACCACTAGGCTACGCTGCCGCCTCTACACTCTAACCACTAGGCAACCTGCCGCCTCTACACTCTAACCACTAGGCTACGCTGCCGCCTCTACACTCTAACCACTAGGCTACCTGCCGCCTCTACACTCTAACCACTAGGCTACGCTGCCGCCTCTACACTCTAACCACTAGGCTACGCTGCCACCTCTACACTCTAACCACTAGGCTACGCTGCCTCCTCTACACTCTAACCACTAGGCTACACTGCCTCCTCTACACTCTAACCACTAGGCTACGCTGCCACCTCTACACTCTAACCACTAGGCTACCTGCCACCTCTACACTCTAACCACTAGGCTACGCTGCCATCTCTACACTCTAACCACTAGGCTACCTGCCACCTCTACACTCTAACCACTAGGATACCTGCCGTCCCTACACTCTAACCACTAGGCTACCTGCCACCTCTACACTCTAACCACTAGGCTACCTGCCACCTCTACACTCTAACCACTAGGCTACCTGCCACCTCTACACTCTAACCACTAGGCTACCTGCCGCCCTACACTCTAACCACTAGGCTACCTGCCACCTCTACACTCTAACCACTAGGCTACCTGCCACCTCTAACCACTAGGCTACGCTGCCACCCCTTTTTCATGATGTCACTCACTTGGTTCTATTCTACAGCGAAATATGAAATGTGTGATTTCCCCCCCCCAAATAAAATTTATTGAAGTTAGCTTCTAATTTTTTCAAACATAAATGGAGAGTTGCCTAGTCTGTTTTTTTAACAGGTTACAATAACATATCCACAGAGATATAAATATATTTGACACAGAATAAACATCAGTTTGTATGTTCTAAAAACAACAAGTCAGATTAAGGATTTGTAGTTAATGTGATTGTGGTCTCGGATCAAGAATTGCAACCATAACACAGAAAATTGTCACGTCCTGACCTTAGTTTCATTTTTATGTCTCTGTTTTAGTTTGGTCAGGGCGTGAGTTGGGGTGGGCATTCTATGTGTTCTATGTTTTTGTATTTCTATGTTAGGCCTGGTATGGTTCCCAATCAGAGGCAGCTGTTTATCGTTGTCTCTGATTGAGAACCATACTTCGGCAGCCTGTTTTCCCACTAAGATTTGTGGGTAATTGTTTTCTGTGTCTTTTTTTCCCACACAGAACTCTCTCGGTCTTTGATTGATCGCTCTTGGTTTTTTTTTGTAATCGGTGTTCAGTTTAATAAATACATTATGGACACTTACCACGCTGAGCCTTGGTCCGATATTTCATACTCCTCGTCAGAGGAAGAAGAAAATCATTACAGAAAAATACTACAATGTTATAACAAGACAAGAAGACTAACAAGGCAATAGAACCACAAAAAAAAATGAATTCAGTTTCTCTTCAGAAACTACAGAGGAAGAAAAACCAAGCCCTGAGTGCAACTACGACTCTAGCACCTGCTAAACGTACCTAATGTGCTTATGTTCTTCAGCTTTTGTCCTTGATTTCATGCCACGTTACCTAAAAAAAAAGAGGGTTTGGGATATTCAATACATCATATAATTAAGAATTTGTTTCCATTACACTGCGGTTTTGACCTTTGCGGAGAGCATTCAGCGTTTGCCAGCAGTCATCAATATTTAACAGCTGTTGTTATGATTAAATTCTTTATAGGCTAATGTGTCTTGCCGGCTTGCACGCAACGGTTTGGCCAGGTGCCAGCGCTCTGTCAGGGACCAGAGAGAAGATTGATATGCGGTTAGCTTGTGTGACAATGGGGCTTTGGTCAGCCAGCTCCTCTCCCCCCTCCTCTCTCTCCTGTGGATTTCCTGTGCTGCGGAGGGAGGGAGGGTGCACACAAGGCCCGTCAGAGGGAATGCTCGCATGCTTCTGAAGTTGGCACCCCTACAATGTTTACGAGGGTGGGAGCTGAACATTAGGGCTTCCCAATGAGCTGAACGTTAGGTCTTCCCAGAGAGCTGAACATTAGGGCTTCCCAATGAGCTGAACGTTAGGTCTTCCCAGAGAGCTGAACATTAGGCCTTCCCAGAGAGTTGAATGTTAGGTCTTCCCAGAGAGCTGAACGTTAGGGCTTCCCAGAGAGCTGAACGTTAGGGCTTCCCAGAGAGCTCTAGGGCTTCAGGTAGCTCTAGGCCTTCCCTCACTAGGGCTTCCCAGAGAGCTCTTTAGGCCTTCCCTCCCTCCCTCCCTTTCTCACTCTCCCTGCCTCCCTCCAGATTGATGATATATTCTCAGAGTTGCAATTGTGAAACATGTCTTTGTGTGCCTATAATGACTTGTTACACTAGAAACAATAACATGTCGTTTGCTGAACAGATGAGTGACGTGATGTTGAGTTGGAGGAATGTTAGACAGAGGGTGAGTGACATGATGTTGAGTTGGAGGAATGTTAGACAGAGGGTGAGTGACATGATGTTGAGTTGGAGGAATGTTAGACAGAGGGTGAGTGACATGATGTTGAGTTGGAAGAATGTTAGACAGAGGGTGAGTGACATGATGTTGAGTTGGAAGAATGTTAGACAGAGGGTGAGTGACATGATGTTGAGTTGGAAGAATGTTAGACAGAGGATGAGTGACATGATGTTGAGTTGGAAGAATGTTAGACAGAGGGTGAGTGACATGATGTTGAGTTGGAGGGAATGTTAGACAGAGGATGAGTCTGCTTCTGTGCTTTGCTCCACCTGCAGGGCTCTTGATACCACTAAGCGTTTAAAATGTTTGGGGGTTGTGAGCTACAGAGGACTAGGAGGTGAGGGGCTTTTACGCGTTCTCTTCACTAGTTGTGTAGAGAACCAGTATAGTAGGTAGTATAGTACACAGTATAGTAGGTAGTATAGTAGGTAGCATAGCAGGCAGCACAGTAGGTAGTATATTAGGTAGTATAGTAGGTAGTATAGTACACAGTATAGTAGGTAGTAGGTAGTATAGTAGGTAGCACAGCAGGCAGCACAGTAGGTAGTATATTAGGTAGTATAGTAGGTAGTACAGTAGATAGTATAGTAGGTAGTATAGTAGGTAGTATAGTACACAGTATAGTAGGTAGTATAGTACACAGTATAGTAGGTAGCACAGCAGGTAGTATAGTAGGTAGTATTATAGGTAGCACGGTGGGTAGCAGAGTAGGTAGTACAGTAGATAGTATAGCAGGTAGTATAGCAGGTAGTATAGTAGGTAGTATAGTAGGTAGTATAGTAGATAGTATAGCAGGTAGTATAGTAGGTAGTATAGTAGGTTGTATAGTAGGTTGTATAGTAGGTTGTATAGTAGGTTGTATAGTAGGTAGTATAGTAGGTAGTATAGTAGGTAGTATAGTAGGTAGTATAGTAGGTTGCATAGTGTGTAGTACAGTAGTACAGTATGTACTACTTGATCAGAAATATCAACTTTGTAACTGTATTTATGTTTTATTTCCCTCTCTCTTATTTTCAAGTTAATCACGAGAAGCCGTCCAGCAGAAAGCACATCAGTCCATCCACCAACTCTGTCGCCGAGCCCAGGAAAGACAGCCTGCCTAAGGCTATGGGCAACAGCATCACAGAGAGCGGACTCCTTCTGGAGGTAAGCAGACAAAAGCAAGCATGAAAATGTATGTATTTACTACTGTGAGCCACTCTGGATAAAAGCATCCACCAAATTGTATCTTTATTTAACTAGGAAAGTCAGATAAGAACAAATTCTTATTTTCAATGACAGCCGACCGGGGAACAGTGGGTTAACTGCCTGTTCAGGAGCGGAATGCCAGATTTGTACCTTGTCAGCTCGGGGATTTGAACTTGCAACTTTCTGGTTACTAGTCCAACTCTCTAACCACTAGGCTACCCTGCCGCCCCAATGACTACAGTGTAATGAGAATAATCACAGGGATTTGAAGGTCATGTGTTCAATCCCTATGGTATGTTTGTATTTGATCGTTAACCCTTACAAACACTTCAACGTTTGCCTGAGTAGGAGTAGCAATCCTGGGTGTAAAAAACATTTTGAAATGTGATGTTTGAAGCAACTTAAAAATTTGACCTTTGGAGAGATCGTGTTGGACAAACATGTATATATTGTCATGGTTAAAGAGTGTGCATGACACAACAGTGAACCTCCACACTGGTTATCCTGTAGCAGACCAATGAACCTCCTCACTGGTTATCCTGTAGCAAACCAATAAACCTCCTCACTGGTTATCCTGTAGCAAACCAATAAACCTCCTCACTGGTTATCCTGTAGCAAACCAATAAACCTCCTCACTGGTTATCCTGTAGCAGACCAATGAACCTCCTCACTGGTTATCCTGTAGCAAACCAATAAACCTCCTCACTGGTTATCCTGTAGCAGACCAATAAACCTCCTCACTGGTTATCCTGTAGCAAACCAATAAACCTCCTCACTGGTTATCCTGTAGCAGACCAATAAACCTCCTCACTGGTTATCCTGTAGCAAACCAATAAACCTCCACACTGGTTATCCTGTAGCAGACCAATAAACCTCCTCACTGGTTATCCTGTAGCAAACCAATAAACCTCCACTCTGGTTATTCTGTAGCAGACTCTGGGGGGCTTTTGGGATGAGGGGCAGGGGAGAGGGTAGGGGAGGGCTGTTGCCCCGTGTACACTGAGCCCTAACAGCCACTGGAGCGATCTAATATCGCTTGATGGAGGTGGGGATGGTGGACAGGGAGATCAGTGAAGTTTAGCGTCAGTAGTTTTCATTATGGGGTATTGTGATGTCATTATGGGGTATTGTGATGTCATTATGGGGTATTGTGATGTCATTATGGGATATTGTGATGTCATTATGGGGTATTGTGATGTCATTATGGGGTATTGTGATGTCATTATGGGGTATTGTGATGTCATTATGGGGTATTGTGATGTCATTATGGGGTATTGTGATGTCATTATGGGGTATTGTGATGTCATTATGGGGTATTGTGATGTCATTATGGGATATTGTGTGTAGATTGATGAGGATTTTCTTTGATCCATTTTATACAATAGGGCTGTAACGTAACAAAATGTGGGATAAGTCAATGTGTCTGAATACATTCCGAATATACCGTAGACTGACCAGGTGAAAGCTATGATCCCTTGTTGATGTCACTTGTTAAATCCACTTCAATCAGTATAGATCAGGGGTCTCCCAAATTGTTTTTAAAGCATGAGAGCTACTTAAAAATAATTAAACACGTTGTGAGCTACACATTTTTTCCTTGCTTTCAAATAGTCTCATTTTTCTATTCTATTTCTATTCTATTTGTACTCTTAAAATAACGATGTTGGTTGTTCTGAGTCCATTTAAATCACATCAGAAGACACTTTTTTTTAGGTCTGGAAGAAAACTAACACATTTTGATTTTTGAATGTTATTCCCCTTTAATCTAGTGAGTCAGGAATGTGCTGGTCTAGCGATGGTTCTGTACTGCTGCTGCTAATTTCATGGCAAATAACAAATAATAGATACAAATGATATACTTCGTCATGATATACTTCGTCATGATATACTTCGTCATGATATACTTTCTCATGATATACTTTGTCATGATATACTTCCTCGTGATATACTTCGTCATGATATACTTCCTCGTGATATACTTCCTCTTGATTTACTTCCTCGTGATTTACTTACTCGTGATTTACTTCGTCATGATATACTTCCTCGTGATTTACATCCTCGTGATATACTCCTCGTGATATACTCATTCATGATAGACTTCTGTTAACATGAGAAGGTTTTGGGGAAAGAAAGTATTTCTGTCAATCCACAAGACGGTTATCACATCAACTGGCTACACACGAAGTTATAGACAAACGCGCTCATCACACAGACAAGATAAATAATTCTGGAAATTGAATTGGCAGCTATTGTGTTGTGGTTTTTTAAGCCAATAGTGGCTAACCAGGGGGGTGGGATAATGTTCAAGTTGTGCTGGGAGCTTGCGGTGTCTGAGATGTGTTTATGACAGAATTGTTTGGCTGGTAGCTGTTGGAGACAGTAGATGAGGGGGAGGAGACAAGTTAAAGAAGCATTTAGATTGATTGTGTATGTGTGACCATTCAGAGGGTGAATTGGCAAGTCAATAGATTTAAGTGCCTTTGAACAGGGTACGGTAGTAGGCACACCGGGCTTGTGTCAAGAAATGCAATATTGCTGGGTCCACCACCCAAAAGACATCCAGCCAACTTGACACAATTGTGGGAAGGAAGCATTAGAGTGAACATGGGCCATCATCCCTGTGGAACGCTTTCGACACCTTGCAGAGTCCATGACCTGAAGAATTGAGGCTGTTCTGAAGACGAAAGGGGGTGCAGCCCAATAGTAGGAAGGTGTTCCTAATGTTTTGTACTGTACATTCACCTCCAGAGAAGAACTTAGTGAGGTTAAGGTACATTTTCTATTTATTTAACTAGGCAGGTCAGTTAAGAACAAATTCTTATTTTCAATGACGGCCTAGGAACAGTGGGGTTAACTGAATTGTTCAGAGGCAGAACAACAGTTTTTTTTACTGTGTCAGCTTGGGGATTTGATCTGTCAACCTTCCTGGTTACTCTAACCACTAGGCTACCTGCCACCTCTACACTCTAACCACTAGACTACCCTGCCACCTCTACACTCTAACCACTAGGCTACCTGCCACCTCTACAACTCTAACCACTAGACTACCTGCCACCTCCACACTCTAACCACTAGGGTACCTGCCACCTCTACACTCTAACCACTAGACTACCTACCACCTCTACACTCTAACCACTAGGCTACCTGCTCCCTCTACACTCTAACCACTAGGCTACCTGCCACCTCTACACTCTAACCACTAGGCTACCTGCCACCTCTACACTCTAACCACTAGGCTACCTGCCTCCTCTACACTCTAACCACTAGGCTACCTGCCTCCTCTACACTTTAACCACTAGGCTACATTTACATTTACATTTAAGTCATTTAGCAGACGCTCTTATCCAGAGCGACTTACCCTGCCACCTCTACACTCTAACCACTAGGCTACGTGCCACCTCTACACTCTAACAACTAGGCTACCTGCCACCTCTACACTCTAACCACTAGGCAACCCTGCCACCTCTACACTCTAACCACTAGGCTACCTGCCTCCTTTAACCACTAGGCTACCTGCCATCTCTACACTCTAACCACTAGGCTACCTGCCACCTCTACACTCTACCCACTAGGCTACCTGCCACCTCTACACTCTAACCACTAGGCTACCTGCCTCCTCCACACTCTAACCACTAGGCTACCTGCCACCTCAACACTCTTAACCACTAGGCTACCTGCCACCTCTACACTCTAACCACTAGACTACCCTGCCACCTCTACACTCTAACCACTAGGCTACCCAGCCACCTCTACACTCTAACCACTAGACTACCCTGCCACTCTACACTCTAACCACTAGGCTACCTGCCACCTCTACACTCTAACCACTAGGCTACCTGCCACCTCTACACTCTAACCACTAGGCTACCTGCCACCTCTACACTTTAACCACTAGGCTCTAACCATTTAGCCATTTACATTTAACCATTTAGACTACCTGCCACGCTCTACACTCTAACCACTAGGCTACCTGCCACCTCTACACTCTAACCACTAGGCTACCCTGCCACCTCTACACTCTAACCACTAGGCTACCTGCCTCCTTTAACCACTAGGCTACCTGCCACCTCTACACTCTAACCACTAGGGCTACCTCTAACCACTAGGCTCTGCCACACTCTAACCACTAGGCTACCTGCCACCTCTACACTCTAACCACTAGGCTACCTGATCTGGCGGGGAGGAGGAAAACCATCAAATGTGTGTGAAGACATAGACAAAGACATGTCACCCCCCCAGTCTCTCTCTCTCCATCAGCGCTCTGCCTTTTCCTCTCTCTCTCTCTCTCTCTCTCTCTCTCTCTCTCTCTCTCTCTCTCTCTTCTGACGGCTGCCAAATGTAATACCAGGAACAGTATGTTTTGTAATGTGTTGATATATAGGAGAAGATGTTTTCAAATGTGTTGAAGATATAGACAAAGACATGTCACCCCCCAGTATGTTTTCCATCAATGTTTTCAAATGTAATGAGAAGATGTTTTGTAATGTGTTGATATATAGGAGAAGATGTTTTGTAATGTGTTCATATATAGGAGAGAAGATGTTTTTTAATGTGTTCATATATAGGAGCCATGAGAGTATTTGGACTTTGAATTTGAAATGTTTTCTAGTCAGTAGCAAGTTTGAAGTTTGAAGCATGAAGTTTCCATGATCTAATGCTGTTGGAATTCCACGAACCTCTATTTTTGTCTCTCTCTCTCTCTCTCTCTCTCTCTCTCTCTCTCTCTCTCTCTCTCTCTCTCTCTCTCTCTCTCTCTCTCTCTCTCTCTCTCTCTCTCTCTCTCTCTCTCTCTCTCTCTCTCTCTCTCTCTGTCTCTGTCTCTCTCTCTTTCTCTCTCTCTCTCTCTCTGTCTCTCTCTGTCTCTTTCTGTCTCTCTCTTTTTCTGTCTCTCTCTCTTTCTGTCTCTCTCTCTCTGTCTCTCTCTCTCTCTGTCTCTGTCTCTCTCTGTCTCTGTCTCTGTCTCTCTCTCTCTCTCTCTGTCTCTTTCTGTCTCTTTCTCTCTGTCTCTCTCTGTCTCTCTCTCTCTCCATATGAAAGGGATTCTGGCGTCTGGTTTAGAGATATGATATCAGAGGACTTGGCTGGAGTACTGAATCATCTGTGTGTAATGTATTGTAAAGAGTTATGAGCTGTTATAAATGCTTATAGCGAGTCTTTTTGACACACTGGTGAACTACATAAAGGCTCTATGAATGTGTCAAGGGATGAAGGGACCTAACGTGTGCCAGGAAAACATTCCCCACACCAGTACACCACCTCTCACTGCCTGTACCGTTGACACCTGGCAGGATGGTTCCACGGACTCATACGGTTTACACCTAATCCTGACTCGCCCATCAGCATGACGCAACAGGAACCCGGGATTTATCCAGTGTTGGTGATGTCGGTGCCCACTGGAGCTGCTGCTTCTTGTTTTTAGCTGATAGGAACCCGGTGTGTTCGTCTGATTCAACAGCCCATCTGTGACAAGGACCGATCAGTTGTGTGTTCTGCACACCGTAAACCCTAGACCCGTTCTTGGTAAACCCTAGACCCGTTCTTGGTAAACCCTAGACCCGTTCTTGGTAAACCCTAGACCCGTTCTTGGTAAACCCTAGACCCGTTCTTGGTAAACCCTAGACCCGTTCTTGGTAAACCCTAGACCCGTTCTTGGTAAACCCTAGACCCGTTCTTGGTAAACCCTAGACCCGTTCTTGGTAAACCCTAGACCCGTTCTTGGTAAACCCTAGACCCGTTCTTGGTAAACCCTAGACCCGTTCTTGGTAAACCCTAGACCCGTTCTTGGTAAACCCTAGACCCGTTCTTGGTAAACCCTAGACCCGTTCTTGGTAAACCCTAGACCCGTTCTTGGTAAACCCTAGACTCGTTCTTGGTTCTTGGTAAACCCTAGACCCGTTCTTGGTAAACCCTAGACCCGTTCTTGGTAAACCCTAGACCCGTTCTTGGTAAACCCTAGACCCGTTCATGGTAAACCCTAGACCCTTTCGTGCGTGAAAAGCCCAGGAGGCTTGCCGTTTCTGAGATACTAGAAGCGGCGCTGCCTGGATTGACCATCATACCACCCTCAAAGTCACATGGGTCACTCGTTTTACCCATTCCAACGTTCAATGCGACAGTAACTGAATGTCTTGATGCCTGTCTGCCTGCTTTATATAGCAAGCCAAGCCACGTCACATGTCTGTTGGAGCGATTCATTTTCATGAAGGGGATGGTGTACCTCATATTTGAATGATTTTTTATTTACTTAATTATTTTTCAGCGTAGCCCAATTGAGACCAGGGTCCCATTCTCAATGGTGCCCTGAGTAAATATACTGGCCACTGAGTGTATATCTTCCTTGTGAATACTTCAAAAGTTTACTAATGTATATACACCATTTCCTCAACTACAAGATATTTACTAATATATAAACACAATTTCCTGTACTACAAAATATTTACTAATATATAAACACAATTTCCTGTACTACAAGATATGTACTAATATATCACAGTTCCAGGAGTGTGCCGTTTAAACCTGTCAAACACTGTCTATAATCACAATTTCCTGTACTACAACCTAACACTGTCTTAAACACAATTTCCTGTACACCTAACACTGTCTTCATCTAATATACACAGTTCCAACACTGTCTTCATCCACACTGCTACACCTAACACTGTCTTCATCCACACCGCTACACCTAACACTGTCTTCATCCACACCGCTACACCTAACACTGTCTTCATCCATACTGTCTTCATCCACTGCTACACCTAACACTGTCTTCATCCACTGCTACACCTGACACTGTCTTCATCCACACTGTCTTCATCCACTGCTACACCTAACACTGTCTTCATCCACACTGTCTTCATCCACTGCTACACCTAACACTGTCTTCATCCACACCGCTACACCTAACACTTTCTTCATCCACTGCTACACCTAACACTGTCTTCATCCACACCGCTACACCTAACACTGTCTTCATCCACACTGTCTTCATCCACTGCTACACCTAACACTGTCTTCATCCACTGCTACACCTGACACTGTCTTCATCCACACTGTCTTCATCCACTGCTACACCTAACACTGTCTTCATCCACACCGCTACACCTAACACTGTCTTCATCCACACCGCTACACCTAACACTGTCTTCATCCACTGCTACACCTAACACTGTCTTCATCCACACCGCTACACCTAACACTGTCTTCATCCACTGCTACACCTAACACTGTCTTCATCCACACTGCTACACCTAACACTGTCTTCATCCACACTGTCTTCATCCACTGCTACACCTAACACTGTCTTCATCCACACTGCTACACCTGACACTGTCTTCATCCACACCGCTACACCTGACACTGTCTTCATCCACACTGCTACACCTAACACTGTCTTCATCCACTGCTACACCTGACACTGTCTTCATCCACACTGTCTTCATCCACACCGCTACACCTAACACTGTCTTCATCCACACCGCTACACCTGACACTATCTTCATCCACACCGCTACACCTGACACTGTCTTCATCCACACTGTCTTCATCCACTGCTACACCTAACACTGTCTTCATCCACACTGTCTTCATCCACTGCTACACCTAACACTGTCTTCATCCACTGCTACACCTAACACTGTCTTCATCCACTGCTACACCTAACACTGTCTTCATCCACACCGCTACACCTAACACTGTCTTCATCCACACTGCTACACCTAACACTGTCTTCATCCACACTGCTACACCTAACACTGTCTTCATCCACACCGCTACACACACACACACACACACACACACACACACACACACACACACACACACACACACACACACACACACACACACACACACACACACACACACACACACACACACACACACACACACACACACACACACACACACACGTCTGCAGGCAGTACCTCAGCAGTGAGCGTAGATTAAATGGCATGCCAGTGAAGTAAGGATCTGGCTCAGAACAGTGAGAGATAGCTTCCATCACCTTAGATTTACCACGGTAGATCTCCTATCTGTGAATCTGTGAGAATGTTCTTTGTTCTTGTTTTCCACTGGGGATGTGGAGGATCAGTAGTCAATTGAATTGAAAAAAAAAAAACGTTTTTTAATAAAATAAATGAATGTTTTTGTTTTGCTTTGTTTATTGTGGTTTTAACGTCTTTATCTACACACAAAATCAAATACAAATGTTGCGCCGTCGATTTTGACCTTTCAGTAAGCAACACTGAAGTGTCAAGGGTGTTGGTTGTTCATGGTGGAAAATAGATTATTTCAGATTTGTTTTTTTTTGTGGGGCTGCGGCCTCGTTACATGGACCTTTCCTGTACTGTTGTTGGAGTCACATGTCGTCATCCAGACGTTTCCTTCTAGATGAGGTCGTTGACGCGTAGCTCTCATGCAAGGCATCACAACTCGTTCACTAATATAAGGGGACGACCATTTTGAGAATACACCGCACAGCCCTGGAGTTTGCTTTTCAATAAAGCGGGTAAATAAGCCCGTCACTCACAGACAAGGAGTAGTAGGGAGGTGAAGGCACGAGGCAAGTCATGGGGATGAAAGAAGTTGACAAAGAACAGAAGCCTGTTGAAGTCTGAGGCGTGCTATGTTGGTTTGAGCTTGAGGAAAGGGATGGAGCCTGAGAAACAGAAGCCCATTGGCTGTCTATGTTGTGTTAAAACAGAAGCCCATTGGCTGTCTATGTTGTGTTAAAACAGAAGCCCATTGGCTGTATGTTGTGTTAAAACAGAAGCCCATTGGCTATCTATGTTGTGTTGAAACAGAAGCCCATTGGCTGTCTATGTTGTGTTGAAACAGAAGCCCATTGGCTGTCTATGTTGTGTTGAAACAGAAGCCCATTGGCTGTCTATGTTGTGTTGAAACAGAAGCCCATTGGCTGTCTATGTTGTGTTAAAACAGAAGCCCATTGGCTGTCTATGTTGTGTTAAAACAGAAGCCCATTGGCTGTCTATGTTGTGTTAAAACAGAAGCCCATTGGCTGTATGTTGTGTTAAAACAGAAGCCCATTGGCTATCTATGTTGTGTTGAAACAGAAGCCCATTGGCTGTCTATGTTGTGTTGAAACAGAAGCCCATTGGCTGTCTATGTTGTGTTGAAACAGAAGCCCATTGGCTGTCTATGTTGTGTTGAAACAGAAGCCCATTGGCTGTCTATGTTGTGTTAAAACAGAAGCCCATTGGCTGTCTATGTTGTGTTAAAACAGAAGCCCATTGGCTGTCTATGTTGTGTTAAAACAGAAGCCCATTGGCTGTCTATGTTGTGTTAAAACAGAAGCCCATTGGCTGTATGTTGTGTTAAAACAGAAGCCCATTGGCTATCTATGTTGTGTTGAAACAGAAGCCCATTGGCTGTCTATGTTGTGTTGAAACAGAAGCCCATTGGCTGTCTATGTTGTGTTGAAACAGAAGCCCATTGGCTGTCTATGTTGTGTTAAAACAGAAGCCCATTGACTGTCTATGTTGTGTTAAAACAGAATCCCATTGGCTGTCTATGTTGTGTTGTACCTCTCTCTGTATGAGAGGATTGATTGGCAGTGTAGGTAGAGAGCAGGGAGCAAAAGGTCTGGCACTTGGGTGGCCACCGGGGGCAAACAAAACATTGACATTTAACAGACTCTCTTATCCAGAGCCACTTGCAGTATTGAGGATATACATTTTAATACTGGTCCCTCTCGGGAATCGAACCCACAACCCTGGCGTTGCAAGCTCCATGCTCTACTAACTGATCTACACGGGACAGCTCAGGCAACTGACAGCTACCACACCAGACCAGTTCAGACTACCCTTTATCCATCATGGACTATATACAGTACATGCGCGCACACACACGCACACACACGCGCACACACACACACACACACACACACACACACACACACACACACACACACACACACACACACACACACACACACACACACACACACACACACACACACACACACACACACACACACACACACACACACACACACACACTAGCCAGGAGTAGAGCAGTCTCAGTACTAGCCAGGAGTAGAGCAGTCCCAGTACTAGACAGGAGTAGAGCAGTCCCAGTACTAGACAGGAGTAGAGCAGTCCCAGTACTAGACAGGAGTAGAGCAGTCTCAGTACTAGACAGGAGTAGAGCAGTCTCAGTACTAGACAGGAGTAGAGCAGTCCCAGTACTAGACAGGAGTAGAGCAGTCCCAGTACTAGACAGGAGTAGAGCAGTCCCAGTACTAGACAGGAGTAGAGCAGTCCCAGTACTAGACAGGAGTAGAGCAGTCCCAGTACTAGCCAGGCGTAGAGCAGTCCCAGTACTAGCCAGGCGTAGAGCAGTCCCAGTACTAGCCAGGCGTAGAGCAGTCCCAGTACTAGCCAGGAGTAGAGCAGTCTCAGTACTAGCCAGGCGTAGAGCAGTCCCAGTACTAGCCAGGCGTAGAGCAGTCCCAGTACTAGACAGGAGTAGAGCAGTCCCAGTACTAGACAGGAGTAGAGCAGTCCCAGTACTAGCCAGGCGTAGAGCAGTCCCAGTACTAGCCAGGAGTAGAGCAGTCCCAGTACTAGACAGGAGTAGAGCAGTCCCAGTACTAGACAGGAGTAGAGCAGTCCCAGTACTAGCCAGGCGTAGAGCAGTCCCAGTACTAGCCAGGCGTAGAGCAGTCCCAGTACTAGCCAGACAGGAGTACTAGCCAGAGAGCAGTCCCAGTACTAGCCAGGTACTAGACAGAGCAGTCCCAGTACTAGCCAGGCGTAGAGCAGTCCCAGTACTAGCCAGGAGTAGAGCAGTCCCAGTACTAGACAGGAGTATAGTAGTCCCAGGAGTAGAGCAGTGTAGCAACCAGAGCTGACCTGGTGTTGCTCACAGTAAACTGGAGGTGACAGGAGCACAGCCATACCCTGTTCTCTGTGTCTCTCTGTGTCTCTCTGTGTCTCTCTGTGTCTCTCTGTGTCTCTCTGTGTCTCTCTCTCTCTCTCTCCCCCCCCCCCCCCATATCTGTGATATTAAATTGCCATTAAGCCAAAACAAGATAAACCAAGTGCCTCTTATTAGTATCATGATTAATACAAACTAATGTCTATTTCCCCCCTTCCAGTCCCTTACTGGCTTTGCGTTGGTGGTGAGCAGCGATGGAATGGTTTTCTTTTCCTCCTCAAACATCGTTGACTATCTGGGCTTCCATCAGGTATGTCTCGTTATTATTATTATTATTATTAATTGAATGGTTATTTTTATTTTGACAAGTATGATACTCCAGGGTATACAGATCTGGTCTTAATTTAAAGGTATTTCTGCTGGCATTTACAACAGTTGTCGAGCAGTGGCAGGTTAGTATGCCATGTAAAGTGGAGGGACTGTGTGTGTGTGTGTACTCTGCACATTGAGAGAGCCCCCCCCCCATAGACAGTGGTGAGTTGAGACAGGGGTCACTACACCCAGTGTCAGCGTGGTAGAGACTGCTGTCCCAATGGCCACAGCAATCAGACACACAGATTAATATACAGTCACACCTGGTGACAATCTGGAGGTGTCAGTCGGAGACCTAGTGACCCCGAGACGTTCCGCGTTGCTCATCACCACAGACACCTTGGTTCGTATCCAGGCTGTATCACAACCCGGCCGTGATTGGGAGTGCCATAGGGTGGCGCACAATTGGCCCAGGTTTGGCCGGTGTAGGCGTCATTGTAAATAGGAATTTGTTCTTAACTGACTTGCCTAGTTAAATAGAGGTGAGATAAAAATACAACATGTGGAGGTGTCAGTCAAAGGCCACTGTCTCTTCACACCAGGTCACAGGGTTGGGGGCTCCTTCCGGGTAAGAAGGGAGTATGGACACACACACAATAGATCACGCAGTATGAATCATTGTTCACCTGAACCATTCAATTCATAATTTGTATGATGTGTAGTTGGCTTAAAACAAACTTCAACTCATATGTACACACAGACACACAAAGTTGACTCGTCAATTCACAGCTTACAACTGTTATCTGTTTGTCTGATGCATTTGGGTGTGATTGTGAAAAAGCGTCTGATAAGGCAATGTGATGGTCTGTGGTGGTAAAGTGGGAGATTTGTACAGAGTAAAAAGGGATCTTGAAGAAGGAAGGCTATCACTCCATTTTGCAACGCCATTCCATACCCTGTGGACGGCGCTTAATTGGAGCCAATTTCCTCCTACAGTAGGACAATGACCCCAGGCACAGCTCCAAACTATGCAAAAACTATTTAGGAAGAAGCAGTCAGCTGGTATTCTGTCTATAATGGAGTGGCCAGCACAGTCACCGGATCTCAACCCTATTGAGCTGTTGTGGGAACAGCTTGACCGTATGGTACGTAAGAAGTGCCCATCAAGCCAATCCAACTGGTGGGAGATGCTTCAGGAAGCATGGGGTGAAATCTCTTCAGATAACATCAACAAATTGACAACTAGAATACCAAAGGTCTGCAAGGCTGTAATTGCTGCAAATGGAGGATTATTTGACGAAAGCAAAGTTTGAAGGACACAATTATTATTTCAATTAAAAATCATTATTTATAACGTTATCAACATCTTGACTATATTTCCTTTTTCATTTTGCAACTCATTTCATCATTTCATCATTTCTAAGTGACCCCCAAACTTTTGAACAGTAGTGTACATACTGTGTATTTACCCCCCCCCAAAAAATAAATACCTGGGTGATTGGAAATATATATATATATACCTGGGTGATTGGAATATATATATATATATGGGTGATTGGAATATATATATATATATGGGTGATTATATATATATATATATATATATATGATTATATATATATATATATATATATGGGTGATTGGAATATATATATATATATGGGTGATTGGAATATATATATATATATATGGGTGATTGGAATATATATATATATATATATATGGGTGATTGGAATATATATATATATGGGTGATTGGAATATATATATATATATGGGTGATTGGAATATATATATATATATGGGTGATTGGAATATATATATATATATATATGGGTGATTGGAATATATATATATATATATATGGGTGATTGGAATATATATATATGGGTGATTGGATATATATATATATATGGGTGATTGGAATATATATATATATATATATATATGGGTGATTGGAATATATATATATATATGGGTGATTGGAATATATATATATATGGGTGATTGGAATATATATATATGGGTGATTGGAATATATATATATATATATATGGGTGATTGGAATATATATATATATATATATGGGTGATTGGAATATATATATATATATATGGGTGATTGGAATATATATATATATATATATATATATATGATTATATATATATATATATATATATATGGGTGATTGGAATATATATATATATATATATATATGGGTGATTGGAATATATATATATATATATATGGGTGATTGGAATATATATATATATATATATATATATATATATATATATATATATTGGGTGATTGGAATATATATATATATATATATATATATATATGGGTGATTGGAATATATATATATATATATATTGGGTGATTGGAATATATATATATATATGGGTGATTGGAATAATATATATATATATATGGGTGATTGGAATATATATATATATATATATATATATGGGTGATTGGAATATATATATATATATATGGGTGATTGGAATATATATATATATATGGGTGATTGGAAATATATATATATATATGGGTGATTGGAATATATATATATATATATGGGTGATTGGAATATATATATATATATATGGGTGATTGGAATATATATATATATATATATATATATATATATATATATATATATATATATATATATATATATATGGGTGATTGGAATATATATATATATATGGGTGATTGGAATATATATATATATGGGTGATTGGAATATATATATATATATATGGGTGATTGGAAATGATGCAGACAATTACATTGATGGAAGCAACAATCTGTCTGCAATATTAAAGATGATCAACCCCCTAAAATTAAAAAAAACAAATAAAAAAACGTTCACGCGACAATAAAAACAATATGTTCTATTTCTGTTGGGTTATAAAGCAGGATCCAGCCCCCTGATTGAAGTTTATATGTGGTGGAGTCAAAACGCATTGTTAATCTTTCCTCATCATAATTAAGAAGCCATAGTGAAGAAAGACAAACAGACACAGACACTAATATGCAACAACGGGAGACTAAAATGTAGGAGCGTTTCTAGGGACGACACCGCAAGAAAACCTCTGAAACGGTGCTGAGACAGTGTTATTGCTTTGATCCTATTTGTTCCATTTGTAATTACGCTTTTGAAAATTTAAACTCGAGGATCCAGGGAAAAATATTCTGTTTTAGAGAGAACCTCACACAATAGACATCCGATCTGTCTGCCGCTGGGAGCTGTGTTGGCGCTTGCCATGTGCAAAAAATATTGTAAAAAAAAAAAATGGGGGGTGGGGAGGTTGAATATTTCAGTTGGAATCTGTAATTTCCCTGACAGAAAGCACAGCTATTGCTGGTTAAGAGAGACGCATTACACATTTGGGCTGGGTTGTAAAAAGGGCCTTGTCAGGATGGCTGGGCTGCTCTGCTTTTAGGGAGCTGGTGTCACGCAATGTTTGAACAAACAAGGCTTGCACTCTTTGGCACCCCCTCCTCCCTGTGATTCGGTGACATTGGAGAGCCAAGAGCCACTGTAGTGTACTGTAGGGGAATCAGTGGGGTCCGTTCTGTGGCCTTGAGGAATTCAGCAGCAACACAAATACAAATAAAAAACATATGGGCAACAACAACCAGCTGCTCTTTACTGAATCTTTCAGTAAATATGTCACTTCTTTTTTAAAGAGCTGTTTGAGGATATTGCTCTGAATACCCAATTTAACTCAAGTTGTGTGAAGTCCTTCGCTGCAATATGTTACACTTCAGTCATTCAAACAGTCACATTCTTTAAAAAAAGAGAAAAAAAAGTGAAATGTATTTCTTTCAAAGTTATTCCAGCTACAAAATGACCTAAACAAGATTTCATCCAGCTTTGAAACTCATACAAAACCACACCATTAGCAGCCTGTTAACCAGACCCATTACAGATCTTTTTGGGGTCTGCGTGCGAGACCGTCGGGCCGACCCAGTGAACCCGCGGCAGAGATTAAGTGGCGAGGGCACCACTGTTTGCCAACACAATAGGCCACGACCCTGAATCCCATCAATACTTTAAGCAGAGGGCGATCTGGTAATGGGCTCGTGGGGTTATAGGTTATAGGTTCTGGGGGGGGGGGGGGGGGGCTCGTTGCGTTATTGTCTCTGTCTCTGTCTCTCTCTCCTCATGCAGACGGATGTGATGCACCAAAACGTCTTTGATTATGTCCATGTGGACGACCGACAAGAGTTCAGAAGACAGCTCCACTGGGCCATGAACCCCAGCCAGCACCACTTAGTCTCAGGAACTGGTGTGTATATAAATACCAGCAACAGTACGGGGGGGGGGGGGTTACGGGGGTTTAGTAGAGGGAGGCCCTCTGCCTAGTAACAGAGGGAGTGAGTAATGAGTACTGATTCATTAAACAGACTAGACTGCAACTGTTTATTCGTTTTGAAGAACAAAAGAGAAAGAGTCACTGTTATCAAATGTTATTCTCTATTCACAACAACCAAGCAGACTCTGTGATTAATGGCCAAAGTATGAATGGAAAGTTCCCACTAAAACTATGATGCCTCTCCACGCCAGAGATGTGTGTGTGTGTGTGTGTGTGAGAGAACACAATTTACTCTGCAATGTTCACTTGTACATATTTTTTAGGTCTTGTCTACTGTACAAAAGTGGAAATCTGCATTGTAGTGAATATTTGTCTTTTTCTATACAGATGAAGACTTGGTGGTGAGCAGCCTGTTTCATTCTCAGGAGACGGGGGGAGTCGCTCCTGAGTTCTCCTCCTTTCTCAACCGCTGTTTCATGTCCCGCGTGCGCTGCCTGCTGGACAGCACCTCTGGCTTCCTGGTGAGTCAGATGAACCCTGCCAGAGACCCCAGCCAGCCACGATGCTTCTAATGAGAGCTGACTGGGATTAACTAACCCAAATGAAAAATATGTGCTGAAATTGTAGCTTGAGTGTAGGTATAAATAGAATGTGCCCCTATCCCGGACATAACAGGCCAAGGGATTTGGTGCTTGGACACAGATGGATTTGCTATTTAGAGCCGTTGGTCCACCTCCCTTAGGTCTGACGATCCGTTTGGAGGTTTGGATATATCATTGGAAATTGATGCGGCTTGAAGTTGGAAAGGTCAGCAGAGTTCCTCCTGTCAAACGGTGTCAAAAAGTGCATTTTCTTAATCCAAGTAAAGTGACACAGGATGGTCATAATGCTTCCTGACAGGGTCATGAAGTGTCTAGTCTGCAAGTTATTTAAAATAGGATGTGGGAGGAGAGAGAGAAGAAAGAGGATGTGGGAGGAGAGAGAGATAAAAAAAGAAAACAGAATTCAGTGTCCCCGTGTCACAACTATGGTCGTGCTGTTAATTCTCTAGGCTGTTGTGACTGAATGAAAACTTGGCTTTGTCTCAATCAAATACGTTATTTTTCTTCATTAATTGAAAGTGCTGAGATCGACAAGTTGTATGCCATAGGAAACTGATGGAGGTTCTACATAGGAAACTGATGGAGGGTCTACATAGGAAACTGAAGGAGGGTCTACATAGGAAACTGATGGAGGTTCTACATTTACATTTACATTTAAGTCATTTAGCAGACGCTCTTATCCAGAGCTACATAGGAAACTGATGGAGGGTCTACATAGGAAACTGAAGGAGGGTCTACATAGGAAACTGAAGGAGGGTCTACATAGGAAACTGAAGGAGGGTCTACATAGGAAACTGAAGGAGGGTCTACATAGGAAACTGATGGAGGTTCTACATAGGAAACTGATGGAGGGTCTACATAGGAAACTGATGGAGGGTCTACATAGGAAACTGAAGGAGGGTCTACATAGGAAACTGATGGAGGGTCTACATAGGAAACTGATGGAGGGTCTACATAGGAAACTGAAGGAGGGTCTACATTGGAAACTGAAGGAGGGTCTACATAGGAAACTGATGGAGGGTCTACATAGGAAACTGAAGGAGGGTCTACATAGGAAACTGAAGGAGGGTCCTCATAGGAAACTGAAGGAGGGTCTACATAGGAAACTGAAGGAGGGTCTACATAGGAAACTGATGGAGGATCTACATAGGAAACTGATGGAGGGTCTACATAGGAAACTGAAGGAGGGTCTACATAGGAAACTGATGGAGGTTCTACATAGGAAACTGATGGAGGGTCTACATAGGAAACTGATGGAGGGTCTACATAGGAAACTGAAGGAGGGTCTACATAGGAAACTGATGGAGGGTCTACATAGGAAACTGATGGAGGGTCTACATAGGAAACTGAAGGAGGGTCTACATAGGAAACTGAAGGAGGGTCTACATAGGAAACTGAAGGAGGGTCTACATAGGAAACTGAAGGAGGGTCTACATAGGAAACTGAAGGAGGGTCCTCATAGGAAACTGAAGGAGGGTCTACATAGGAAACTGAAGGAGGGTCTACATAGGAAACTGATGGAGGATCTACATAGGAAACTGATGGAGGGTCTACATAGGAAACTGATGGAGGGTCCACATAGGAAACTGAAGGAGGGTCTACATAGGAAACTGAAGGAGGGTCTACATAGGAAACTGAAGGAGGGTCTACATAGGAAACTGAAGGAAGGTCTACATAGGAAACTGAAGGAGGGTCTACATAGGAAACTGAAGGAGGGTCTACATAGGAAACTGAAGGAGGGTCTACATAGGAAAATGATGGAGGGTCTACATAGGAAACTGAAGGAGGGTCTACATAGGAAACTGAAGGAGGGTCTACATAGGAAACTGAAGGAGGGTCTACATAGGAAACTGAAGGAGGGTCTACATAGGAAACTGATGGAGGGTCTACATAGGAAACTGATGGAGGGTCTACATAGAAAACTGAAGGAGGGTCTACATAGGAAACTGATGGAGGGTCTACATAGGAAACTGAATGAGGGTCTACATAGGAAACTGATGGAGGGTCCTCATAGGAAACTGAAGGAGGGTCTACATAGGAAACTGAAGGAGGGTCTACATAGGAAACTGAAGGAGGGTCTACATAGGAAACTGAAGGAGGGTCTACATAGGAAACTGAAGGAGGGTCTACATAGGAAACTGAAGGAGGGTCTACATAGGAAACTGAAGGAGGGTCTACATAGGAAACTGAAGGAGGGTCTACATAGGAAACTGATGGAGGGTCCTCATAGGAAACTGAAGGAGGGTCTACATAGGAAACTGAAGGAGGGTCTACATAGGAAACTGATGGAGGGTCTACATAGGAAACTGAAGGAGGGTCTACATAGGAAACTGAAGGAGGGTCTACATAGGAAACTGAAGGAGGGTCTACATAGGAAACTGAAGGAGGGTCTACATAGGAAACTGAAGGAGGGTCCTCATAGGAAACTGAAGGAGGGTCTACATAGGAAACTGAAGGAGGGTCTACATAGGAAACTGATGGAGGATCTACATAGGAAACTGATGGAGGGTCTACATAGGAAACTGATGGAGGGTCCACATAGGAAACTGAAGGAGGGTCTACATAGGAAACTGAAGGAGGGTCTACATAGGAAACTGAAGGAGGGTCTACATAGGAAACTGAAGGAAGGTCTACATAGGAAACTGAAGGAGGGTCTACATAGGAAACTGAAGGAACATAGGAAACTGAAGGAGGGTCTACATAGGAAAATGATGGAGGGTCTACATAGGAAACTGAAGGAGGGTCTACATAGGAAACTGAAGGAGGGTCTACATAGGAAACTGAAGGAGGGTCTACATAGGAAACTGAAGGAGGGTCTACATAGGAAACTGATGGAGGGTCTACATAGGAAACTGATGGAGGGTCTACATAGAAAACTGAAGGAGGGTCTACATAGGAAACTGATGGAGGGTCTACATAGGAAACTGAATGAGGGTCTACATAGGAAACTGATGGAGGGTCCTCATAGGAAACTGAAGGAGGGTCTACATAGGAAACTGAAGGAGGGTCTACATAGGAAACTGAAGGAGGGTCTACATAGGAAACTGAAGGAGGGTCTACATAGGAAACTGAAGGAGGGTCTACATAGGAAACTGAAGGAGGGTCTACATAGGAAACTGAAGGAGGGTCTACATAGGAAACTGAAGGAGGGTCTACATAGGAAACTGAAGGAGGGTTCTGAACCTCATAAGTGAATTAGTTACATAATAATGATTTCTTATTTCCTTTCCTCTTCTGCCGTTGATATGAAACTCCAAAGTAATTCAGAGAGGCTTTCTAAAATCTCATTTATAAAAACTTGAAACTTATCAAAAAATTGTAAAATGTTGCATTGCACATCAAATCTGCAATGAAAAAACAGCTGAGCAAACTAACGTCACTCAGTCAAGCCCATCCTCCCCAGACAGTAAGAGAAACAGACATACAATATGTCTCCTTACCTATATTCTAGTGTAGTGATGATGTCTCCTTACCTATATTCTAGTGTAGTGATGATGTCTCCTTACCTATATTCTAGTGTAGTGATGATGTCTCCTTACCTATATTCTAGTGTAGTGATGATGTCTCCTTACCTATATTCTAGTGTAGTGATGATGTCTCCTTACCTATATTCTAGTGTAGTGATGATGTCTCCTTACCTATATTCTAGTGTAGTGATGATGTATTGTATTGTAATTATTCGCCTACCTCCTCATGCCTTTTGCACACATTGTATATAGACTCCCCTTTTTTTCTACTGTGTTATTGACTTGTTAATTGTTTACTCCATGTGTAACTCTGTGTTGTCTGTTCACGCTGCTATGCTTTATCTTGGCCAGATCGCAGTTGCAAATGAGAACTTGTTCTCAACTAGCCTACCTGGTTAAATAAAGGTGTTCTCAACTAGCCTACCTGGTTAAATAAAGGTGAAAAAAAAAAAATACAGACAGACAGCCCTCTAGCGCCTGTCCATATCTCCACCATCATTCCTAGCAGCCGCACATATATCACAAAACAATTAATTTAAAAGTATTACTTTGTTTCAAAGTATAGGCTTCTAAATGGCATCTGGCAAAAAAATAACTTCTTGACATGTTCTTTAGTGTGCCCTAAAACACTCCACTTTGTAACCTCTGACCTCGTCTCCCTCTGACAGACCATGCAGATCCAGGGCCGACTCAAGTTCCTCCAAGGACAGAAGGGGAAGTGGGGCTCAGGGGCCCCGCTACCCCCCCAGCTGGCCCTGTTCTGTGTGGCCGTGCCCCTTCTGCTGCCCTCCATCACTGAGATGAAGATGAACAACATGATGATGAGGGGCAAGCACAAGAGTGGAGGGGACATCATCACTACACTAGAATATAGGTAAGGAGACATCATCACTACACTAGAATATAGGTAAGGAGACATCATCATCACCACTAGAATATAGGTAAGGAAGGGGCATCATCACTACACTAGAATATAGGTAAGGAGACATCATCATCACTACACTAGAATATAGGTAAGGAGACATCATCACTACACTAGAATATAGGTAAGGAGATATCATCACTACACTAGAATATAGGTAAGGAGACATCATCACTACACTAGAATATAGGTAAGGAGACATCATCACTACACTAGAATATAGGTAAGGAGACATCATCACTACACTAGAATATAGGTAAGGAGACATCATCACTACACTAGAATATAGGTAAGGAGACATCATCATCACTACACTAGAATATAGGTAAGGAAGGGGCATCATCACTACATTAGAATATAGGTAAGGAAGGGGCATCATCACTACACTAGAATATAGGTAAGGAAGGGGCATCATCACTACACTAGAATATAGGTAAGGAGACATCATCACTACACTAGAATATAGTTAAGGAGACATCATCACTACACTAGAATATAGGTAAGGAGACATCATCACTACACTAGAATATAGGTAAGGAGACATCATCATCACTACACTAGAATATAGGTAAGGAAGGGGCACCATCACTACACTAGAACAGAAGGAGGCACCATCACTACACTAGAATATAGGTAAGGAAGGGGCATCATCACTACACTAGAACAGAAGGAGACATCATCACTACACTAGAACAGAAGGAGGCACCATCACTACACTAGAATATAGGTAAGGAAGGGGCATCATCACTACACTAGAACAGAAGGAGGCACCATCACTACACTAGAACAGAAGGAGGCACCATCACTACACTAGAACAGAAGGAGACATCATCACTACACTAGAACAGAAGGAGACATCATCACTACACTAGAATATAGGTAAGGAAGGGGCATCATCACTACACTAGAACAGAAGGAGACATCATCACTACACTAGAACAGAAGGAGGCACCATCACTACACTAGAATATAGGTAAGGAGACATCATCACTACACTAGAATATAGGTAAGGAAGGGACATCATCACTACACTAGAATATAGGTAAGGAGACATCATCATCACTACACTAGAACAGAAGGAGGCACCATCATCACTACACTAGAACAGAAGGAGGCACCATCATCACTACACTAGAACAGAAGGAGGCACCATCATCACTACACTAGAATATAGGTAAGGAGACATCATCACTACACTAGAATATAGGTAAGGAAGGGACATCATCACTACACTAGAATATAGGTAAGGAGACATCATCATCACTACACTAGAACAGAAGGAGGCACCATCACTACACTAGAACAGAAGGAGGCATCATCATCACTACACTAGAACAGAAGGAGGCACCATCACTACACTAGAACAGAAGGAGGCATCATCATCACTACACTAGAACAGAAGGAGGCATCATCACTACACTAGAACAGAAGGAGGCACCATCATCACTACACTAGAACAGAAGGAGGCACCATCACTACACTAGAACAGAAGGAGGCACCATCACTACACTAGAACAGAAGGAGGCACCATCACTACACTAGAACAGAAGGAGGCACCATCATCACTACACTAGAACAGAAGGAGGCATCATCACTACACTAGAACAGAAGGAGGCATCATCACTACACTAGAACAGAAGGAGGCATCATCACTACACTAGAACAGAAGGAGGCACCATCACTACACTAGAACAGAAGGAGGCACCATCACTACACTAGAACAGAAGGAGGCACCATCATCACTACACTAGAACAGAAGGAGGCACCATCATCACTACACTAGAACAGAAGGAGGCACCATCATCACTACACTAGAACAGAAGGAGGCACCATCATCACTACACTAGAACAGAAGGAGGCACCATCACTACACTAGAACAGAAGGAGGCATCATCATCACTACACTAGAACAGAAGGAGGCACCATCACTACACTAGAACAGAAGGAGGCACCATCACTACACTAGAACAGAAGGAGGCATCATCATCACTACACTAGAACAGGAGGCACCATCACTACACTAGAACAGAAGGAGGCACCATCACTACACTAGAACAGAAGGAGGCACCATCATCACTACACTAGAACAGAAGGAGGCATCATCACTACACTAGAACAGAAGGAGGCACCATCATCACTACACTAGAACAGAAGGAGGCACCATCATCACTACACTAGAACAGAAGGAGGCACCATCACTACACTAGAACAGAAGGAGGCACCATCACTACACTAGAACAGAAGGAGGCATCATCACTACACTAGAACAGAAGGAGGCACCATCACTACACTAGAACAGAAGGAGGCACCATCACTACACTAGAACAGAAGGAGGCACCATCACTACACTAGAACAGAAGGAGGCACCATCACTACACTAGAACAGAAGGAGGCACCATCATCACTACACTAGAACAGAAGGAGGCACCATCATCACTACACTAGAACAGAAGGAGGCACCATCATCACTACACTAGAACAGAAGGAGGCACCATCATCACTACACTAGAACAGAAGGAGGCACCATCATCACTACACTAGAACAGAAGGAGGCATCATCACTACACTAGAACAGAAGGAGGCACCATCACTACACTAGAACAGAAGGAGGCACCATCACTACACTAGAACAGAAGGAGGCACCATCACTACACTAGAACAGAAGGAGGCACCATCACTACACTAGAACAGAAGGAAACATCATCAAATGACTTTTTACTTTGGATAGACTACCTCCGGGGCGAGTTAGGGACCGTCAATGAATTGCATAATGTCAGTGAGACATTATTCTTATGTTGAACGCCTTTTATTTTTCTCATTAAATGCTTTCAATATTTGTGTATGAATTCCTACAACTTATAGTAAGTTTGAGGTTTTTAAGTCATTGAAATTTTAACATATTGTCCCTCATACAATGTGTAATTTACTGAATGGTCCCTATGTCGCCCCGGTAACGATATCCAAATCCAACTCAAATTGACCAGATTCTTTGCAATCAGGTCTCGTCCAGCTGAACTACAAATGGATGATTATTGCTGTGGGCAGGATTGAAACAAACCCAACCTTCATTTACGTTGTTACATACTCTGGTACAAAACTCTGTTTTGGGAGACACTGACTTTATGACCAAAATGATCTTATTTGCACTTTGTAAGCAATTTTGACAGTAGAATAATTTCAAATTATTATTATTTATTTTTTCCTAATATCATGACTTAGATCAACATCCTTAGCTCACTAAATATACTGCTGTGATATGTAACTGTTTTGTCAACTCGACCAAATGCGAATGATATATTATGTAATAATATAATAATAATAATAATAATAATAATAAATGCGAATTATGTAATTCTCATTGAAAGCCAGTCTAAGAAGCGGAAGATGTGCTCTATTTCCACGCTTCCCCTGCCTATGTTTTGCTTTTGCATTTTCTACACCAGCTTCAAACAGCTGAAAATACAATATTTTTTGGTGATGGAAAATATATTTCACAGTGGTTTAGATGGTACAATGATTCTCTACACTGTACTTGCTTGTTTTGTCACATAAACTGAAACTAGGCGAACTATTATAATTTTAGCAACCAGGAAATGGCAGAGCGATTTCTGCATTGTGCATCTTTACGTGACTCCCAATAGCTTAAGGATGCTAAGCGCTAACGCTAGCGTATGAGCATTAGCCAACCCTTATGCTGAGGAAGACTAGCTAGTTAGCTACCACTCACCCGTGTTGTAGGGGTGGGATAGGGGTCAAGGGACGTGAGTGGTCCACTTCATTGTGAAATCTCGACCAATCACATCAAGTACTGCGTCACTCCAGGGGCTTTTAGCAGTGCCTGCTACTGCCTAAGCAGTATATTGTAAAGTTTATTTTTGTTATTGATATTTGTCAGTAAAAAAAAATGAAAATACTGCATAGTGATGTCAATCAATCAAATGTATTTATAAAGCCCTTCTTACATCAGCTGATATCTCAACGTGCTGTACCCAACCTAAAACCCCAAACAGCAAGCAATGCAGATATAGAAGCACGGTGGCTAGGAAAAACTCTCTAGAAAGGCCAAAACCTAGGACGAAATCTAGAGAGGAACCAGGCTATGTGGGGTGGCCAGTCCTCTTCTGGCTGTGCCGGGTGGAGATTATAACAGAACATGGCCAAGATGTTCAAATGTTCATAGATGACCAGCAGGGTCAAATAATAATAATCACAGTGGTTGTAGAGAGTGCATCAGGTCGGCACCTCAGGAGTAAGTTGGCTTTTCATAGCCGATCATAGTTATGTGTGGTTATGGAAACTCATCTCAAAAGGTCCCAACCTGGATCAAAGCCCAAGCCTAATAAGGCCACTGTCATTCTCCCTGTATCATCTCTGTCATTTTCCCTGTATCATCTCTGTCATTCTCCCTGTATCATCTCTGTCATTCTCCCTGTATCATCTCTGTCATTTTCCCTGTATCATCTCTGTCATTCTCCCTGTATCATCTCTGTCATTTTCCCTGTATCATCTCTGTCATTTTCCCTGTATCATCTCTGTCATTCTCCCTGTATCATCTCTGTCATTCTCCCTGTATCATCTCTGTCATTCTCCCTGTATCATCTCTGTCATTCTCCCTGTATCATCTCTGTCATTCTCCCTGTATCATCTCTGTCATTCTCTCTGTATCATCTCTGTCATTCTCCCTGTATCATCACTGTCATTCTCCCTGTATCATCTCTGTCATTTTCCCTGTATCATCTCTGTCATTTTCCCTGTATCATCTCTGTCATTTTCCCTGTATCATCTCTGTCATTCTCCCTGTATCATCTCTGTCATTTTCCCTGTATCATCTCTGTCATTTTCCCTGTATCATCTCTGTCATTCTCCCTGTATCATCTCTGTCATTCTCCCTGTATCATCTCTGTCATTCTCCCTGTATCATCTCTGTCATTCTCCCTGTATCATCTCTGTCATTCTCCCTGTATCATCTCTGTCATTCTCTCTGTATCATCTCTGTCATTCTCCCTGTATCATCACTGTCATTCTCCCTGTATCATCTCTGTCATTTTCCCTGTATCATCTCTGTCATTTTCCCTGTATCATCTCTGTCATTTTCCCTGTATCATCTCTGTCATTCTCCCTGTATCATCTCTGTCATTCTCCCTGTATCATCTCTGTCATTCTCCCTGTATCATCTCTGTCATTCTCCCTGTATCATCACTGTCATTCTCCCTGTATCATCTCTGTCATTTTCCCTGTATCATCTCTGTCATTCTCCCTGTATCATCTCTGTCATTTTCCCTGTATCAAATGCATCACACTAATCTCCTCTCTGTCTCTTCCTCCATGTTGCAGTGAGAGAGAGGAGCAGTTGAGGAGGCAGGCTGGCAGTGCGGGGGGGGTAGTCGATGGCAGGGAACCGCTCCTCCTCAACTGCTCCAAACTTGGTGGTCCCCAACATCGCCGCCACGCCCCCTGGACGCCCCTCTCCAAAGACAGCCTCAAGTACAAGACAGAGGAGGGCTATTGTGGACAGGACGAGCCCCTCAACTACTGCAAAACCTCCATGGGCGGCGTCCCCCACCACAAAGGCCCAGGCCTGGACTCCCTGTGGCCCATGCGACCTGCCTCGGGGCCCATCCGGCGGGGGCAAAGTGGGGGCTACACCCCCTCTAATCGACTCGGGAAGGGTGGGCACTATGGCAAGCCCTACCGCATGTCCCCCAGCATGTGCCACGGAGGAGGGCGCGGTGGTGAAATCTACGTGCCCAGGATGTACGAGAGCCTCCAGAGCCCTGGCGGCTTGGACCTGTACTGCGTGGGAGAGGAGGTGAAGAGCGAGTGCTATGGCAACCTCCTGTTGCCTGAGATGCCCATCAAGGTGGAGCAGGACTCGGATTCGGAGAACGGCTGTGACACGTATGGCCGTCCGTGGCCCTGCCGGGAGCCCTTGGACCATCGCTACCACGACGGCAACAGCTACGTCGACAACAACGGCCTCCGTATGAAGTCGGAGGCGGACTACTACGAACAGTACTCGTCGTGCCAGAGGGGCAAGGCGGGCATCAGCCCGCCCTACAACAACGGCCACTTCCAGAACTATAATGACACGGCGGGCAGTGGCAGCAGGCCCTTGAAGGTCAATAAGGACCTGTCCCAGTTCAGTCCCCAGAGGTTGTCCCACCCAGACCCCCTGTGTAGCAGCCAGAGCATCAACTGCATCGACGTGTACGCAAGCGGCCCCATGGAGCACAGCAACAAGGGCTACGTGCAGCAGCAGCAGCAGGACAAGTTGAGCTACGAGTTCAAAGGTCACGGACCGCGCCAGACCATCAAGCAGGAGCCCGCGGACTCACCCCAGTGGTCGGACGGCAGCGGCCACGACATGAACCGCGCCGCGGGACACTCTCAGAGGAGCGTTATGCCTCACCGTGTGATGAATGCTGGGCAGCACAAAGCCAACCCGTGTGTTTATATGCAATAGACACGGATGCGCCCCATAACTTCCTCATTCACCAGCATAACACATTGGCAGAAGACATGCAGGGTACGGCTCAGGTTTAAAGACTAGTGTGGTGGAGACAATCAAAGAGAGGAATGGGGGGGGGGATTCTATCTCGATTTGTTTTGATGAATGGAATAAATTGTAGTTATTTATCCAAAGCACTTTTGATATAGTGATTCAAATATTTTCTAGAGCCACATTTCTGTTTGTGTTGTGTGTTTATGCCTGAATTTTCTGGACGTTTATACACGTGTAAATATACACTGTAGAAAATACACAGAACACAGAATTGGGTGATACAGGATGAGAGAGAGGGTGATACAGGATGAGAGAGAGAGAGAGAGAGAGAGAGAGAGAGAGAGAGAGAGAGAGAGAGAGAGAGAGAGAGAGAGAGAGAGAGAGAGAAAGAGAGAGAGGTGAGAGAGAGAGAGAGAGAAAGAGAGAGAGGAGAGAGAGAGAGAGAGAGAGAGAGAGAGAGATAGAGAGAAGAGAGAGAGAGAGAGAGAGAGAGAGAGAGAGAGAGAGAGAGAGGAGAGAGAGAGAGAGGTGAGAGAGAGAGAGAGAGAGAGAGAGAGAGAGAGAAGGAGAGAGAGAGGAAGAGAGAGATAGAGGGAAGGAGAGAGAGAGAGGAGAGAGATTTTTATGTTAATATTTGACCTCAATAAATTATTTTCTGTCAAGGTCGGGTTACCCAAAGAGGTCTGTGACGTGCTCTTTTCAGTCAGGATTTGTAAATCAATTGAAGGATCATTTGAATTACGTTCCAGTCTGTGTGTGACGTGTCTATGTGAGGGAGTGTGTGTGTCTATGTGAGGGAGTGTGTGTCTATGTGAGGGAGTGTGTGTGTGTGTCTATGTGAGGGAGTGTGTGTGTCTATGTGAGGGAGTGTGTGTGTCTATGTGAGGGAGTGTGTGTGTCTATGTGAGGGAGTGTGTGTGTCTATGTGAGGGAGTGTGTGTGTCGTGTCTATGTGAGGGAGTGTGTGTGTCTATGTGAGAGAGTGTGTGTGTCGTGTCTATGTGAGGGAGTGTGTGTGATGTGTCTATGTGAGGGAGTGTGTGTGTGTGTGTGACGTGTCTATGTGAGGGAGTGTATGTGTGTGTGTGACGTGTCTATGTGAGGGAGTGTGTGTGACGTGTCTATGTGAGGGAGTGTGTGTGACGTGTCTATGTGAGAGAGTGTGTGTGACGTGTCTATGTGAGGGAGTGTGTGTGACGTGTCTATGTGAGGGAGTGTGTGTGTGTGTGACGTGTCTATGTGAGGGAGTGTATGTGTGTGTGTGACGTGTCTATGTGAGGGAGTGTATGTGTGTGTGTGACGTGTCTATGTGAGGGAGTGTGTGTGACGTGTCTATGTGAGGGAGTGTATGTGTGTGTGTGACGTGTCTATGTGAGGGAGTGTGTGTGACGTGTCTATGTGAGGGAGTGTATGTGTGTGTGTGAGACGTGTCTATGTGAGGGAGTGTGTGTGTGTGTGTGACGTGTCTATGTGAGAGAGTGTGTGTGTGCAGCTCCAGTTTATGCGAGAAAGAACGTTGTTTCATGGTTGTAAAATCTTGTAAAGTCTGTATCTATCACAATCCACTTAGTCACTAAAGTCTGTATCTTTCACAATCCACTTAGTTACTATCACAGAGAAAGATACTGTATCACGTGTCCTACTTCACACATGAACAAGTGTGTGAATTTATTTACCTTTATTGAACTAGGCAAGTCAGTTAAGAACAAATTTTTATTTTTAATGACGGCCTACCGGGGAACAGTGGGTTAACTGCCTGTTCAGGGGCGGAACGACAGATTTGTACCTTGTCAGCTCGGGGATTTGAACTCGCAACCTTTCGGTTACTAGTCCAACACTCTAACCACTAGGCTACCCTGCCGCCCCAGGGTAGCCTAGTGGTTAGGGAATTGGGAAAGTTTTTTTTGTTGCATATCCCACTCTCCCTGAGACACACTGGGACAGTGGGGACAGTTCATATCCCACTCTCCCTGAGACACACTGGGACAGTGGGGACAGTTCATATCCAGCTCTCCCTGAGACATACTGGGACAGTGGGGACAGTTCATATCCCACTCTCCCTGAGACACACTGGGACAGTGGGGACAGTTCATATCCCACTCTCCCTGAGACACACTGGGACAGTGGGGACAGTTCATATCCAGCTCTCCCTGAGACACACTGGGACAGTGGGGACAGTTCATATCCCACTCTCCCTGAGACATACTGGGACAGTGGGGACAGTTCATATCCAGCTCTCCCTGAGACATACTGGGACAGTGGGGACAGTTCATATCCCACTCTCCCTGAGACACACTGGGACAGTGGGGACAGTTCATATCCAGCTCTCCCTGAGACAGACAAACTGGGACAGTGGGGACGGTGGGGTCAGTGGGGACGGTGGGGTCAGTGGGGACGGTTCATATCAGCCATTATTGACGGCGACCCTGGAGAGATTCGTGTTAAATGCCTTGTTCAAGAGCACATCAGCACATTTATCACCTAGTCAGCTCGGGGATTCGAACCAGCGACCTTTCTGTTAACCAACCGCTTAACTGCTAGGCTACCTGCCACCCCTAAAACTGTCTCTAACTCTATGGTCAATATTGCCTGTGTTGTGTTTCATTGTTCACACTACCAAATCATTCTCCTGCAGTCCCACCCTGACAAGACAGTCCCACCCTGACAAGACAGTCCCACCCTGACAAGACAGTCCCACCCTGACAACACAGTCCCACCCTGACAACACAGTCCCACCCTGACAACACAGTCCCACCCTGACAACACAGTCCCACCCTGACAAGACAGTCCCACCCTGACAACACAGTCCCACCCTGACAACACAGTCCCACCCTGACAACACAGTCCCACCCTGACAACACAGTCCCACCCTCACAACACAGTCCCACCCTCACAACACAGTCCCACCCTGACAACACAGTCCCACCCTGACAACACAGTCCCACCCTGACAACACAGTCCCACCCTGACAACACAGTCCCACCCTGATAACACAGTCCCACCCTGATAACACAGTCCCACCCTGACAAGACAGTCCCAGTCCCACCCTGATAACACAGTCCCACCCTGATAACACAGTCCCACCCTGACAACACAGTCCCACCCTGACAACACAGTCCCACCCTGATAACACAGTCCCACCCTGACAAGACACACACGTTCCTAAACGTTGTGTACTATCAGTTCACTGTCGTATCATTGAAACTGCTGAATAAAGTTAAACACGGTCAAACTCCTGGACAGTAATTCTAGAAGGAACTGTCTGTGTTCAAAATGGTTTCAGTTGCTTTCCATGCGTGCTCTTATGAACGAAATGATGTTGTTCTGCTCTACATAAAATAAACATGTCAATTTCAGTCTTCACAATACCAATTTATCGTTGGATGTTTTCTTTCATCATTTCACACATGGAGTTACTGTTACGTATCGTTGCACTACGGGGGACTGATTCATCATCCATCCAATAACTAACGAGACATGATGTCGAGTTGACATGCACATTGTAAAATGGCTTCACCTTTGAGATTTAAAATTACTTTTATTTTTGTGTGTTAAATTCAGTAAATGTCCCAACGATTCATATTTATTGTCTAGGCAGAAATGTATACTTAAATCCAGATATCTGGTGGCTTTGCACTTTTCTTTTGCTAAAATATAAACAAGTAAATACACGATTAAGCTCTCTGACTATCTTAGCTCTCTGTCTATCATAGCTCTCTGCATATCTTAGCTCTCTGTCTATCTTAGCTCTCTGTCTATCTTAGCTCTCTGTCTATCTTAGCTCTCTGCATATCTTAGCTCTCTGTCTATCTTAGCTCTCTGTCTATCTTAGCTCTCTGTCTATCTTAGCTCTCTGTCTATCTTAGCTCTCTGACTATCTTAGCTCTCTGTCTATCATAGCTCTCTGTCCATATCATAGCTCTCTGTCTATCATAGCTCTCTGACTATCTTAGCTCTCTGACTATCATAGCTCTCTGTCTATCATAGCTCTCTGACTATCTTAGCTCTCTGTCTATCATAGCTCTCTGCATATCATAGCTCTCTGTCTATCATAGCTCTCTGTCTATCATAGCTCTCTGTCTATCATAGCTCTCTGACTATCATAGCTCTCTGTCTATCATAGCTCTCTGTCTATCATAGCTCTCTGACTATCATAGCTCTCTGACTATCTTAGCTCTCTGTCTATCATAGCTCTCTGACTATCTTAGCTCTCTGTCTATCATAGCTCTCTGACTATCTTAGCTCTCTGTCTATCATAGCTCTCTGACTATCTTAGCTCTCTGTCTATCATAGCTCTCTGACTATCTTAGCTCTCTGTCTATCATAGCTCTCTGTCTATCATAGCTCTCTGTCTATCATAGCTCTCTGACTATCTTAGCTCTCTGTCTATCTTAGCTCTCTGTCTATCATAGCTCTCTGTCTATCATAGCTCTCTGTCTATCATAGCTCTCTGACTATCTTAGCTCTCTGTCTATCATAGCTCTCTGACTATCTTAGCTCTCTGCATATCATAGCTCTCTGTCTATCATAGCTCTCTGACTATCTTAGCTCTCTGCATATCATAGCTCTCTGTCTATCATAGCTCTCTGACTATCTTAGCTCTCTGTCTATCATAGCTCTCTGACTATCTTAGCTCTCTGTCTATCATAGCTCTCTGTCTATCTTAGCTCTCTGACTATCATAGCTCTCTGTCTATCTTAGCTCTCTGTCTATCATAGCTCTCTGACTATCTTAGCTCTCTGTCTATCATAGCTCTCTGTCTATCTTAGCTCTCTGACTATCATAGCTCTCTGTCTATCATAGCTCTCTGACTATCTTAGCTCTCTGTCTATCATAGCTCTCTGTCTATCTTAGCTCTCTGACTATCTTAGCTCTCTGACTATCTTATCTCTCTATCTATCTTATCCCTCTGTCTATCTCAGCTCTCTATCTACCTTATCCATCTGTCTATCTTAGCCCTATGACTATCTTATCCCACTGTCTATCTTATCTCTCTGTCTATCTTATCTCTCTGTCTATCTTATCCCTCTGTCTATCTTATCCCTCTGTCTATCTTATCCCTCTGTCTATCTTATCTCTCTGTCTATCTTATCTCTCTGTCTATCTTATCTCTCTGTCTATCTTATCCCTCTGTCTATCTTATCTCTCGGTCTATCTTATCCCTCTGTCTATCTTATCCCTCTGTCTATCTTAGCTCTCTGTCTATCTTAGCTCTCTGACTATCTCAGCTCTCTGACTATCTCATCTCTCTGACTATCTTATCCCTCTGTCTATCTTATCTCTCTGACTATCTTATCTCTCTGTCTATCTTATCTCTCTGTCTATCTTAGCTCTCTATCTATCTTATCTCTCTGTCTATCTTATCTCTCTGTCTATCTTATCTCTCTGTCTATCTTATCTCTCTGTCTATCTTAGCTCTCTGTCTATCTTAGCTCTCTGACTATCTCAGCTCTCTGACTATCTCATCTCTCTGACTATCTTATCCCTCTGTCTATCTTATCTCTCTGACTATCTTATCTCTCTGACTATCTTATCCCTCTGTCTATCTTATCTCTCTGTCTATGTTATCCCTCTGTCTATCTCATCCCTCTGTCTATCTTATCTCTCTGACTATCTTATCCCTCTGTCTATCTTATCCCTCTGTCTATCTTATCCCTCTGTCTATCTTATCTCTCTATCTATCTTATCTCTCTGTCTATCTTATCTCTCTATCTATCTTATCTCTCTATCTATCTTATCTCTCTGTCTATCTTATCCCTCTGTCTATCTTATCTCTCTGTCTATCTTATCCCTCTGTCTATCTTATCTCTCTGTCTATCTTATCCCTCTATCTATCTTATCCCTCTGTCTATCTTAGCTCTCTATCTATCTTATCCCTCTGTCTATCTTATCTCTCTATCTATCTTATCTCTCTATCTATCTTATCTCTCTGTCTATCTTATCTCTCTATCTATCTTATCTCTCTATCTATCTTATCTCTATGTCTATCTTATCCCTCTGTCTATCTCAGCTCTCTATCTACCTTATCCATCTGTCTATCTTAGCCCTATGACTATCTTATCCCTCTGTCTATCTTATCTCTCTGTCTATCTTATCTCTCTGTCTATCTTATCCCTCTGTCTATCTTATCCCTCTGTCTATCTTATCCCTCTGACTATCTTATCCCTCTGTCTATCTTATCTCTCTGTCTATCTTATCCCTCTGTCTATCTTATCTCTCTGTCTATCTTATCCCTCTGTCTATCTTATCCCTCTGTCTATCTTATCCCTCTGTCTATCTTATCTCTCTGACTATCTTATCCCTCTGTCTATCTTATCTCTCTGACTATCTTATCCCTCTGTCTATCTTAGCTCTCTGTCTATCTTAGCTCTCTGACTATCTCAGCTCTCTGACTATCTCATCTCTCTGACTACCTTATCCCTCTGTCTATCTTATCTCTCTGTCTATCTCATCTCTCTGTCTATCTTAGCTCTCTATCTATCTTATCTCTCTGTCTATCTTATCTCTCTGACTATCTTATCTCTCTGTCTATCTTATCTCTCTATCTATCTTATCTCTCTGTCTATCTTAGCTCTCTGTCTATCTTAGCTCTCTGACTATCTCAGCTCTCTGACTATCTCATCTCTCTGACTATCTTATCCCTCTGCCTATCTTATCTCTCTGACTATCTTATCTCTCTGTCTATCTTATCTCTCTGTCTATCTTAGCTCTCTATCTATCTTATCTCTCTGTCTATCTTATCTCTCTGACTATCTTATCTCTCTGTCTATCTTATCTCTCTGTCTATCTTATCTCTCTGTCTATCTTATTTCTCTGTCTATCTTATCTCTCTGTCTATCTTATCTCTCTCTCTATCTTATCCCTCTGTCTATCTTATCTCTCTGTCTATCTTATCCCTATGTCTATCTTATCCCTCTGTCTATCTTATCCCTCTGTCTATCTTATCTCTCTGTCTATCTTATCCCTCTGTCTATCTTATCTCTCTGTCTATCTTATCTCTCTGACTATCTTATCCCTCTGTCTATCTTATCTCTCTGTCTATCTTATCCCTCTGTCTATCTTATCTCTCTGACTATCTTATCCCTCTGTCTATCTTATCCCTCTGTCTATCTTATCCCTCTGTCTATCTTATCTCTCTATCTATCTTATCTCTCTATCTATCTTATCCCTCTGTCTATCTTATCTCTCTATCTATCTTATCTCTCTATCTATCTTAGCTCTCTATCTATCTTATCTCTCTATCTATCTTATCTCTCTGTCTATCTTATCTCTCTGTCTATCTTATCCCTCTGTCTATCTTAGCTCTCTATCTATCTTATCTCTCTTTCAATTAAACACTTATGTATTTCCATCTTGTTCTTTTTTCTGTGTTTTTCAATGATAAGAATAATAAAACATGACTGTTATTTAAGACGTAGTACCTGCTTCTCTTGTCCTGTTGTCGGACCACAACATATTGAGTATTATATCAATAGATAGTGCACAATGAATGAACTAAATCGAATCATACAGAGATGTTTTAAGAAAGGTTCTCTTTAGATGACAGGGTTGTCTTTTTAACTGTCAAATAAATGAGAATATAACCTCGTTCCAGTTTATTATCATGCTATTGTTTTACTTTATTAGTAGCTCTTTATAGTGCCCTATATCAAACGGCGGTCTTATTGTCTTTCTCAATTAGAAATGGATGAGAGAAAAAAAAAAGATATGCAGGAGCACGACCCATTTTGTGATGAACGCTGCGTGACAGTTCCTTCGCATGATTTAGGGAAATGGAACACGGATTTCCTTCCACAGTCTGGGTCCGAGCTGAAACAGGAAACACCTTCTTCAAATCATTAAATACAGTGAATTGTCATGACACATGGCAAGCGGAGGAGCGTTATTATTGCTTGGAATAAAGCTATAACCTTGACTAACCTTGGGATTCACCAGTAAGAAAGAGTACAGTTGGGGTCCGTATCCATGGATTGATGATGAACTGGGTGAGGTATTTTCTCAAAGAAATCATGCAAAAGTCTTAGCAGCCAAATCAGAACTAAAAATTTATAATTAATAATAATAATAATTATAGAACACTATGTGATTACTGTATGCAGTTAAATTAAATAGTAAGAAAAATATATATTTTACAAAAAAATGCTTTTATTGACTGCAAAATTGATTGTAAAAGGGTATGGGATACAGTGAAGGGCGTACGTGTAACATCTATCTCATCATACCCATCTAGTGTGGAGCTTGACGGGAGAACAAGAACAGAACCAGCAGATTAGGCCAATCATTTTGCTGTATTTTATTTACAAAGAAAATTTATTTACTTGAGCGATAATGTAAACACTGTCGGAGTCTCCAGTCTGCCCAGCGGCATCAGAGTCTCCAGTCTGCCAGTGCCATCAGTCTGCCAGGAGCCGCCAGTGCCACCAGTCTGCCAGGAGCCGCCAGTGCCACCAGTCTGCCAGGAGCCGCCAGTGCCACCAGTCTGCCAGGAGCCGCCAGAGCTGCCAGTCAGCCAGTACGGAGCTACCCCTCTGTCCCGAGCTGTCCCTCTGTCCAGTGGGGTCATTTAGAAGGGTCGCCGTGGTTAGGAGGTCACGGAACCGGACAATGAGGCGGACTAAGACTATGGTGAAGTGGGGGCCACGTCCAGCACCAGAGCCGTCACCGCGGACAGATGCCCACCCAGACCCTCACCAATAGGTTCAGGTTTTGCGTCCAGAGTCTGTCACACCCTGACCATAGTTTGCTTTCTATGTTTCTATGTTTTGTTTGGTCAGGGTGTGATCTGAGTGGGCATTCTACATTGTGTGTCTAGTTTGTCTGTTTCTGTGTTTGGCCTGATATGGTTCTCAATCAGAGGCAGGTGTTAGTCACTGTCTCTGATTGGGAACCATATTTAGGTAGCCTGTTTGGTGTTGGGTTTTGTGGGTGATTGTACCACACGGGACCGTTTCGGGTTTTCACGGTTCTTGTTTTGTAGTTTATTCATGTATGGTTTCGTTATTAAAGAACCATGAATTATAACCACGCTGCATTTTGGTCCCCCTCTCCTTCCCAGGAAGAACCCTGTTACATCATTAGAGTTACCAGCCTCAGAAATCAGCAATTAACTGCCCCTCAGATTTCACCTCACAGAGTTCAAGAAACCGACACTTCTCAACATCAACTGTTGAGAGGAGACTGCGTGAATCAGGCCTTCATAGTCGTACTGCTGCAAAGAAACCACTACTAAAGGACACCAATAATAAGAAGAGACTTGCTTGGGCCTAGAAACACGAGCAATGGACATCAGACCGGTGGAAATCTGTCCTTTGGTCTGATGAGTCCAAATTTGCAATTTTTGGTTCCAACCGCTGTGTCTTTGTGAGACGCAGTATAGGTGAATGGATGATCTCCGCATCTGTGGTTCCCACCATGAAGCATGGAGGAGGAGGTGTGATGGTGTGGGGGTGCTTTGCTGGTGACACTGTCAGTGATTTATTTAGAAGGCACACTTAACCAGCATGGCTACCACAGCATTCTGCCGCAATACGCCATCCCATCTGGTCTGCACTCAGTGGTACTATCATTTGTTTTTCAACAATACAATGACCCAAAACACACCTCCAGGCAAGGTAAGGGCTATTTGATCAAGTTGGAGAGTGATGGAGTGCTGCATCAGATGACATGGCCTCCACAATCACCCAATCTCAACCCAAATGAGATGGTTTGGGATCAGTTGGTCCTGCCGTTTGAAGTAAAAGCTGCCGACAATTGCTAAGCATATGTGGGAACTCCTTCAAGACTGTTTGAAAAGCATTCCAGGTGACTACCTCATGAAGCTGGTTGAGAGCATGCAAAGCTGCCATCAAGGCAAAGGGTGACTACTTTGAAGAATTTAAAATGTAAAATATTTTAGTTTCAATAGTTTTAATTTGTTGAACACTTTTTTTGGTTACTACGTGATTCTGTATGTGTTATTTCATAGTGTTGATGTCTTCACTATTATTGCACAATGTAGAAAATAGCAAAAATAAAGAAAAACCCTTGAATGAGTAGGTGTGTCCAAATTTTGGACCAGTAGTGTATGTCTTACTGGGAAACAATTGTTGGTTGTTTGCAGTAACTTCTTTGTTGTTGTAAGATCCCAAATGGACAGTTTCACCATAAAGGATTCCAATTTTAAAAGAAGAAGACGACAAAAGGGGATCCATGAAACACATTTTGTGTCTCTGATTTGTGGTCAGACTCGCTCAGGTGGAACAAACTTAAAACATGCCTTTTTTTTCAATGCTGAATTTAATATAATTGAGAAAACACAAAAAGGTGTCATGATGTAATAATGGGAAATGATGTAAAATATATCACTAGCCACTTTAACTATGCCACTTTGTTTACATACTCATCTCATATGTATATACTGCACTCAATACCATCTACTGTATCTTGCCTATGCTGCTCTGTACCATCACTCATTCATATATCTTCATGTACATATTCTTTATCCCCTTACACTGTGTATTAGACAGTAGTTTTGGAATTGTTAGTTAGATTACTTGTTGGTTATTACTGCATTGTCGGAACTAGAAGCACAAGCATTTCGCTACTCTCGCATTAACATCTGCTAACCATGTGTATGTGACCATTAATATCTGCTAACCATGTGTATGTGACCATTAATATCTGCTAACCATGTGTATGTGACCATTAATATCTGCTAACCATGTGTATGTGACCATTAATATCTGCTAACCATGTGTATGTGACCATTAATATCTGCTAACCATGTGTATGTGACCATTAATATCTGCTAACCATGTGTATGTGACCATTAATATCTGCTAACCATGTGTATGTGACCATTAATATCTGCTAACCATGTGTATGTGACCATTAATATCTGCTAACCATGTGTATGTGACCATTAATATCTGCTAACCATGTGTATGTGACCATTAATATCTGCTAACCATGTGTATGTGACCATTAATATCTGCTAACCATGTGTATGTGACCATTAATATCTGCTAACCATGTGTATGTGACCATTAATATCTGCTAACCATGTGTATGTGACCATTAATATCTGCTAACCATGTGTATGTGACCATTAATATCTGCTAACCATGTGTATGTGACCATTAATATCTGCTAACCATGTGTATGTGACCATTAATATCTGCTAACCATGTGTATGTGACCATTAATATCTGCTAACCATGTGTATGTGACCATTAATATCTGCTAACCATGTGTATGTGACCATTAATATCTGCTAACCATGTGTATGTGACCATTAATATCTGCTAACCATGTGTATGTGACCATTAATATCTGCTAACCATGTGTATGTGACCATTAATATCTGCTAACCATGTGTATGTGACCATTAATATCTGCTAACCATGTGTATGTGACCATTAATATCTGCTAACCATGTGTATGACCATTAATATGACCATTGTGACCATTAATATCTGCTAACCATGTGTATGTGACCATTAATATCTGCTAACCATGTGTATGTGACCATTAATATCTGCTAACCATGTGTATGTGACCATTAATATCTGCTAACCATGTGTATGTGACCATTAATATCTGCATGTGTATGTGACCATTAATATCTGCTAACCATGTGTATGTGACCATTAATATCTGCTAACCATGTGTATGTGACCATTAATATCTGCTAACCATGTGTATGTGACCATTAATATCTGCTAACCATGTGTATGTGACCATTAATATCTGCTAACCATGTGTATGTGACCATTAATATCTGCTAACCATGTGTATGTGACCATTAATATCTGCTAACCATGTGTATGTGACCATTAATATCTGCTAACCATGTGTATGTGACCATTAATATCTGCTAACCATGTGTATGTGACCATTAATATCTGCTAACCATGTGTATGTGACCATTAATATCTGCTAACCATGTGTATGTGACCATTAATATCTGCTAACCATGTGTATGTGACCATTAATATCTGCTAACCATGTGTATGTATGTGACCATTAATATCTGCTAACCATGTGTATGTGACCATTAATATCTGCTAACCATGTGTATGTGACCATTAATATCTGCTAACCATGTGTATGTGACCATTAATATCTGCTAACCATGTGTATGTGACCATTAATATCTGCTAACCATGTGTATGTGACCATTAATATCTGCTAACCATGTGTATGTGACCATTAATATCTGCTAACCATGTGTATGTGACCATTAATATCTGCTAACCATGTGTATGTGACCATTAATATCTGCTAACCATGTGTATGTGACCATTAATATCTGCTAACCATGTGTATGTGACCATTAATATCTGCTAACCATGTGTATGTGACCATTAATATCTGCTAACCATGTGTATGTGACCATTAATATCTGCTAACCATGTGTATGTGACCATTAATATCTGCTAACCATGTGTATGTGACCATTAATATCTGCTAACCATGTGTATGTGACCATTAATATCTGCTAACCATGTGTATGTGACCATTAATATTAATATCTGACCATTAATACTAACCATGTGTATGTGACCATTAATATCTGCTAACCATGTGTATGTGACCATTAATATCTGCTAACCATGTGTATGTGACCATTAATATCTGCTAACCATGTGTATGTGACCATTAATATCTGCTAACCATGTGTATGTGACCATTAATATCTGCTAACCATGTGTATGTGACCATTAATATCTGCTAACCATGTGTATGTGACCATTAATATCTGCTAACCATGTGTATGTGACCATTAATATCTGCTAACCATGTGTATGTGACCATTAATATCTGCTAACCATGTGTATGTGACCATTAATATCTGCTAACCATGTGTATGTGACCATTAATATCTGCTAACCATGTGTATGTGACCATTAATATCTGCTAACCATGTGTATGTGACCATTAATATCTGCTAACCATGTGTATGTGACCATTAATATCTGCTAACCATGTGTATGTGACCATTAATATCTGCTAACCATGTGTATGTGACCATTAATATCTGCTAACCATGTGTATGTGACCATTAATATCTGCTAACCATGTGTATGTGACCATTAATATCTGCTAACCATGTGTATGTGACCATTAATATCTGCTAACCATGTGTATGTGACCATTAATATCTTAAATGTGTATGTGACCATTAATATCTGCTAACCATGTGTATGTGACCATTAATATCTGCTAACCATGTGTATGTGACCATTAATATCTGCTAACCATGTGTATGTGACCATTAATATCTGCTAACCATGTGTATGTGACCATTAATATCTGCTAACCATGTGTATGTGACCATTAATATCTGCTAACCATGTGTATGTGACCATTAATATCTGCTAACCATGTGTATGTGACCATTAATATCTGCTAACCATGTGTATGTGACCATTAATATCTGCTAACCATGTGTATGTGACCATTAATATCTGCTAACCATGTGTATGTGACCATTAATATCTGCTAACCATGTGTATGTGACCATTAATATCTGCTAACCATGTGTATGTGACCATTAATATCTGCTAACCATGTGTATGTGACCATTAATATCTGCTATGTGACCATTAATATCTGCTAACCATGTATGTGACCATTAATATCTGCTAACCATGTGTATGTGACCATTAATATCTGCTAACCATGTGTATGTGACCATTAATATCTGCTAACCATGTGTATGTGACCATTAATATCTGCTAACCATGTGTATGTGACCATTAATATCTGCTAACCATGTGTATGTGACCATTAATATCTGCTAACCATGTGTATGTGACCATTAATATCTGCTAACCATGTGTATGTGACCATTAATATCTGCTAACCATGTGTATGTGACCATTAATATCTGCTAACCATGTGTATGTGACCATTAATATCTGCTAACCATGTGTATGTGACCATTAATATCTGCTAACCATGTGTATGTGACCATTAATATCTGCTAACCATGTGTATGTGACCATTAATATCTGCTAACCATGTGTATGTGACCATTAATATCTGCTAACCATGTGTATGTGACCATTAATATCTGCTAACCATGTGTATGTGACCATTAATATCTGCTAACCATGTGTATGTGACCATTAATATCTGCTAACCATGTGTATGTGACCATTAATATCTGCTAACCATGTGTATGTGACCATTAATATCTGCTAACCATGTGTATGTGACCATTAATATCTGCTAACCATGTGTATGTGACCATTAATATCTGCTAACCATGTGTATGTGACCATTAATATCTGCTAACCATGTGTATGTGACCATTAATATCTGCTAACCATGTGTATGTGACCATTAATATCTGCTAACCATGTGTATGTGACCATTAATATCTGCTAACCATGTGTATGTGACCATTAATATCTGCTAACCATGTGTATGTGACCATTAATATCTGCTAACCATGTGTATGTGACCATTAATATCTGCTAACCATGTGTATGTGACCATTAATATCTGCTAACCATGTGTATGTGACCATTAATATCTGCTAACCATGTGTATGTGACCATTAATATCTGCATTAATATCTGCTAACCATGTGTATGTGACCATTAATATCTGCTAACCATGTGTATGTGACCATTAATATCTGCTAACCATGTGTATGTGACCATTAATATCTGCTAACCATGTGTATGTGACCATTAATATCTGCTAACCATGTGTATGTGACCATTAATATCTGCTAACCATGTGTATGTGACCATTAATATCTGCTAACCATGTGTATGTGACCATTAATATCTGCTAACCATGTGTATGTGACCATTAATATCTGCTAACCATGTGTATGTGACCATTAATATCTGCTAACCATGTGTATGTGACCATTAATATCTGCTAACCATGTGTATGTGACCATTAATATCTGCTAACCATGTGTATGTGACCATTAATATCTGCTAACCATGTGTATGTGACCATTAATATCTGCTAACCATGTGTATGTGACCATTAATATCTGCTAACCATGTGTATGTGACCATTAATATCTGCTAACCATGTGTATGTGACCATTAATATCTGCTAACCATGTGTATGTGACCATTAATATCTGCTAACCATGTGTATGTGACCATTAATATCTGCTAACCATGTGTATGTGACCATTAATATCTGCTAACCATGTGTATGTGACCATTAATATCTGCTAACCATGTGTATGTGACCATTAATATCTGCTAACCATGTGTATGTGACCATTAATATCTGCTAACCATGTGTATGTGACCATTAATATCTGCTAACCATGTGTATGTGACCATTAATATCTGCTAACCATGTGTATGTGACCATTAATATCTGCTAACCATGTGTATGTGACCATTAATATCTGCTAACCATGTGTATGTGACCATTAATATCTGCTAACCATGTGTATGTGACCATTAATATCTGCTAACCATGTGTATGTGACCATTAATATCTGCTAACCATGTGTATGTGACCATTAATATCTGCTAACCATGTGTATGTGACCATTAATATCTGCTAACCATGTGTATGTGACCATTAATATCTGCTAACCATGTGTATGTGACCATTAATATCTGCTAACCATGTGATATGTGACCATTAATATCTGCTAACCATGTGTATGTGACCATTAATATCTGCTAACCATGTGTATGTGACCATTAATATCTGCTAACCATGTGTATGTGACCATTAATATCTGCTAACCATGTGTATGTGACCATTAATATCTGCTAACCATGTGTATGTGACCATTAATATCTGCTAACCATGTGTATGTGACCATTAATATCTGCTAACCATGTGTATGTGACCATTAATATCTGCTAACCATGTGTATGTGACCATTAATATCTGCTAACCATGTGTATGTGACCATTAATATCTGCTAACCATGTGTATGTGACCATTAATATCTGCTAACCATGTGTATGTGACCATTAATATCTGCTAACCATGTGTATGTGACCATTAATATCTGCTAACCATGTGTATGTGACCATTAATATCTGCTAACCATGTGTATGTGACCATTAATATCTGCTAACCATGTGTATGTGACCATTAATATCTGCTAACCATGTGTATGTGACCATTAATATCTGCTAACCATGTGTATGTGACCATTAATATCTGCTAACCATGTGTATGTGACCATTAATATCTGCTAACCATGTGTATGTGACCATTAATATCTGCTAACCATGTGTATGTGACCATTAATATCTGCTAACCATGTGTATGTGACCATTAATATCTGCTAACCATGTGTATGTGACCATTAATATCTGTATGTGTATGTGACCATTAATATCTGCTAACCATGTGTATGTGACCATTAATATCTGCTAACCATGTGTATGTGACCATTAATATCTGCTAACCATGTGTATGTGACCATTAATATCTGCTAACCATGTGTATGTGACCATTAATATCTGCTAACCATGTGTATGTGACCATTAATATCTGCTAACCATGTGTATGTGACCATTAATATCTGCTAACCATGTGTATGTGACCATTAATATCTGCTAACCATGTGTATGTGACCATTAATATCTGCTAACCATGTGTATGTGACCATTAATATCTGCTAACCATGTGTATGTGACCATTAATATCTGCTAACCATGTGTATGTGACCATTAATATCTGCTAACCATGTGTATGTGACCATTAATATCTGCTAACCATGTGTATGTGACCATTAATATCTGCTAACCATGTGTATGTGACCATTAATATCTGCTAACCATGTGTATGTGACCATTAATATCTGCTAACCATGTGTATGTGACCATTAATATCTGCTAACCATGTGTATGTGACCATTAATATCTGCTAACCATGTGTATGTGACCATTAATATCTGCTAACCATGTGTATGTGACCATTAATATCTGCTAACCATGTGTATGTGACCATTAATATCTGCTAACCATGTGTATGTGACCATTAATATCTGCTAACCATGTGTATGTGACCATTAATATCTGCTAACCATGTGTATGTGACCATTAATATCTGCTAACCATGTGTATGTGACCATTAATATCTGCTAACCATGTGTATGTGACCATTAATATCTGCTAACCATGTGTATGTGACCATTAATATCTGCTAACCATGTGTATGTGACCATTAATATCTGCTAACCATGTGTATGTGACCATTAATATCTGCTAACCATGTGTATGTGACCATTAATATCTGCTAACCATGTGTATGTGACCATTAATATCTGCTAACCATGTGTATGTGACCATTAATATCTGCTAACCATGTGTATGTGACCATTAATATCTGCTAACCATGTGTATGTGACCATTAATATCTGCTAACCATGTGTATGTGACCATTAATATCTGCTAACCATGTGTATGTGACCATTAATATCTGCTAACCATGTGTATGTGACCATTAATATCTGCTAACCATGTGTATGTGACCATTAATATCTGCTAACCATGTGTATGTGACCATTAATATCTGCTAACCATGTGTATGTGACCATCTGTGTATGTGACCATTAATATCTGCTAACCATGTGTATGTGACCATTAATATCTGCTAACCATGTGTATGTGACCATTAATATCTGCTAACCATGTGTATGTGACCATTAATATCTGCTAACCATGTGTATGTGACCATTAATATCTGCTAACCATGTGTATGTGACCATTAATATCTGCTAACCTGCTAACCATGTGTATGTGACCATTAATATCTGCTAACCATGTGTATGTGACCATTAATATCTGCTAACCATGTGTATGTGACCATTAATATCTGCTAACCATGTGTATGTGACCATTAATATCTGCTAACCATGTGTATGTGACCATTAATATCTGCTAACCATGTGTATGTGACCATTAATATCTGCTAACCATGTGTATGTGACCATTAATATCTGCTAACCATGTGTATGTGACCATTAATATCTGCTAACCATGTGTATGTGACCATTAATATCTGCTAACCATGTGTATGTGACCATTAATATCTGCTAACCATGTGTATGTGACCATTAATATCTGCTAACCATGTGTATGTGACCATTAATATCTGCTAACCATGTGTATGTGACCATTAATATCTGCTAACCATGTGTATGTGACCATTAATATCTGCTAACCATGTGTATGTGACCATTAATATCTGCTAACCATGTGTATGTGACCATTAATATCTGCTAACCATGTGTATGTGACCATTAATATCTGCTAACCATGTGTATGTGACCAATAACATTTGATTTGATGTATTGTTGTTGTTGCACAAACATACTTTCTGAATTTAAAAGCAACACAATAAGTAATCATCTAGTTTTTCAAAAGTATCTGTAATCTGATAATAGTATTTGTTTTGCAGGTAACGTAATTGTTTACCATTTTTTTTGGTTGTAATAAGATTACATGTCATCGGTTACTCCTCAACCCTGACGATAAAATATGTTGACCCTCAAAAACATTGTTCCAAAACAAGCTAGCAATCTGTAACTTTTGTTTGTGCAGAATCCTAATCAGTATTGTCAATTAGTGTTATCAATTAAAAACTATTAGCTTTATCGTCCTCACTAACCAGTGGCCATCTCACCAGTGAGTTCCGTGTCTGACGAGATCACTAAGGTCACCAACACGTGTTACACAAAGGTCAGGACAGGTCAGTGCTTCGCACCTTCTGTTGTGTCAAGCCTCAGATCAATGCTGAAAACAAAGAGGAAATAAAGTGCTGGCTGTGTCATGTGGTCAATATAATGAGCTTGGATAGGATAGTGATGAGCCTGATATGAAACTTGGTCTCTTCACATGTATTCAACTAATTTACTTACTTTGGAAATGTGCAATATAACACATATTTTACTTGTGAATTTCCATACAGGACAAAGACTGGAATTTAAGATAAATGAAAAGCTGGATATGACAGCAGGTCGAGTTCTTTACACAAGGATCATGCCACTATCATTGGCCCTAAACTGACCTTTCATTGGTTTAGGAGGTTAAACCAAGCCTCTGAAAGGGATTCCCCTCTTCCGTCTTGCTACATCTTCCCCCATAACAACCTTGTGTGTGCTAACAGATCCACAAAATTCCAGGTCAAATATAGGGATGGAAAGATCAGCACCACTGGGACATTCTGGCTTGCCTCTTTAACTGATGCCGCTGGGACATTCTGGCTTGCCTCTTCAACTGATGCCGCTGGGACATTCTGGCTTGCCTCTTCAACTGATGCCGCTGGGACATTCTGGCTTGCCTCTTTAACTGATGCCGCTGGGACATTCTGGCTTGCCTCTTTAACTCTACCTACTAATGTAACTTGGTTTTAACCCTTATTTTACCAGGTAAGTTGACTGGGAACACATTCTCATTTACAGCAACAACCTGGGGAATAGTTACACAGGAAACATGAGCCAATTGTAAGTTGGGGATGATTAGGTGGCCATGAAGGCCAGAACACCAGTGACCAGGGTTAACACCCCTACTCTTCTAATAAACGCCATGGGATCTTAAGTGACCACAGAGTCAGGACACCAGTTTAATGTCCCAGCCAAAAGACAGCACCCTACACAGAGCAATGTCACCAACCGCTGCCCTGGGTCATTTGGATATTTATTTTTTAGACCAAAGGAAATAGTGCCTCCTACTGGCCCGCCAAAACCACTTCAAGCAGTATCTGGTCTCCCATCCAGGGACTGACAACAACCAACCATGCTTAACTTCAGAGGCAAGCCAGCAGTGGGATGCAGGGTGGTATGCTGGGTGGTGTGCTGCTGCCAGCTCAGCTGATAATGAAATAATTTAGCCTAAATTCCTTGGAGCATCATTAGCCATCTGTCACTGAGGAACAGCACCTACAGTATTGTAGGAGCATCATTAGCCATCTGTCACTGAGGAACAACACCTACAGTATTGTAGGAGCATCATTAGCCATCTGTCACTGAGGAACAGCAGCTACAGTATTGTAGGAGCATCATTAGCCATCTGTCACTGAGGAACAGCACCTACAGTATTGTAGGAGCATCATTAGCCATCTGTCACTGAGGAACAACACCTACAGTATTGTTGGAGCATCATTAGCCATCTGTCACTGAGGAACAACACCTACAGTATTGTAGGAGCATCATTAGCCATCTGTCACTGAGGAACAGCACCTACAGTATTGTAGGAGCATCATTAGCCATCTGTCACTGAGGAACAGCACCTACAGTATTGTAGGAGCATCATTAGCCATCTGTCACTGAGGAACAACACCTACAGTATTGTAGGAGCATCATTAGCCATCTGTCACTGAGGAACAGCACCTACAGTATTGTTGGAGCATCATTAGCCATCTGTCACTGAGGAACAACAGAACTATGGCCATCAGGCAAAAATACATCACTCTCTGGGATAGTAGCATCTGAGTCACTTAGCATTCAAGAACACACACACACACACTTCCCATTATTTGTGGTGATATGACCGTAAAATGCACTGTATAGAGAAGTAAAGTTTAAATGTTTAATCGCTGTCGGCATGCAGGCGAACTTGCAGCACGGCATCTGACAGAGGGGGGCTGTGCAGTCCGGTACCAGGGCAAGAAGCATGGTGTAAAGTGGTACCTGTGATGCACCCTGACAGCTGTATAGAGGAGGGGTTGATCCATTGCTCTCTAATTGGTCACATCAACCGCCACTACCCCTCCCTGGCCCGTCGTTGATATTGGTCTTGATGAGCAGACACCTTGGAGACGATGTCACAACCCTCAGACTCCTGCAGATGGAGACTAGCGACCCAGGGCCTGTACGGTGTACATTCTGTCCGTGCTTAAATAGAGCCCTCATTACCAGGTAAACACAATGTGTCTGCAACGTTAGATGGGATGGGACAGGATATTGGTCTGTACTGTTAGATGGGATAGGCTATTGGTCTGTACTGTTAGATGGGACAGGATATTGGTCTGTACTGTTAGATGGGACAGGATATTGGTCTGTACTGTTAGATGGGATAGGCTATTGGTTTGTACTGTTAGATGGGATAGGCTATTGGTCTGTACTGTTAGATGGGACAGGATATTGGTCTGCACTGTTAGATGGGACAGGATATTGGTCTGTACTGTTAGATGGGATAGGCTATTGGTCTGTACTGTTAGATGGGATAGGCTATTGGTCTGTACTGTTAGATGGGACAGGATATTGGTCTGCACTGTTAGATGGGATGGGATAGGATATTGGTCTGTAATGTTAGATGGGATAGGCTATTGGTCTGTACTGTTAGATGGGATAGGATATTGGTCTGTACTGTTAGATGGGACAGGATATTAGTCTGTACTGTTAGATGGGGTGGGATAGACTATTGGTCTGTAATGTTAGATGGGGTGGCTGCTCTTGTGGATGTGGAGGTGTGGAACTGTCACACCCTGACCATAGTTTGCTTTGTATGTTTCTATGTTTTGTTTGGTCAGGGTGTGAGCTGAGTGGGCATTCTACATTGTGTGTCTAGTTTGTCTGTTTCTGTGTTTGGCCTGATATGGTTCTCAATCAGAGGCAGGTGTTAGTCATTGTCTCTGATTGGGAACCATATTTTAGGTAGCCTGTTTGGTGTTGGGTTTTGTGGGTGATTGTCTCCTGTGTCAGTGTTTGTACCACACGGGACTGGTGTTGGGTTGTGGGTGATTGTCTCCTGTGTCAGTGTTTGTACCACACAGGACTGGTGTTGGGTTGTGGGTGATTGTCTCCTGTGTCAGTGTTTGTACCACACAGGACTGGTGTTGGGTTGTGGGTGATTGTCTCCTGTGTCAGTGTTTGTACCACACAGGACTGGTGTTGGGTTGTGGGTGATTGTCTCCTGTGTCAGTGTTTGTACCACACGAGACTGGTTTTGGGTTGTGGGTGATTGTCTCCTGTGTCAGTGTTTGTACCACACAGGACTGGTGTTGGGTTGTGGGTGATTGTCTCCTGTGTCAGTGTTTGTACCACACGAGACTGGTTTTGGGTTGTGGGTGATTGTCTCCTGTGTCAGTGTTTGTACCACACAGGACTGGTTTTGGGTTGTGGGTGATTGTCTCCTGTGTCAGTGTTTGTACCACACAGGACTGGTTTGGGTTGTGGGTGATTGTCTCCTGTGTCAGTGTTTGTACCACACAGGACTGGTGTTGGGTTGTGGGTGATTGTCTCCTGTGTCAGTGTTTGTACCACACGGGACTGGTGTTGGGTTGTGGGTGATTGTCTCCTGTGTCAGTGTTTGTACCACACAGGACTGGTGTTGGGTTGTGGGTGATTGTCTCCTGTGTCAGTGTTTGTACCACACAGGACTGGTGTTGGGTTGTGGGTGATTGTCTCCTGTGTCAGTGTTTGTACCACACAGGACTGGTGTTGGGTTGTGGGTGATTGTCTCCTGTGTCAGTGTTTGTACCACACAGGACTGGTGTTGGGTTGTGGGTGATTGTCTCCTGTGTCAGTGTTTGTACCACACAGGACTGGTGTTGGGTTGTGGGTGATTGTCTCCTGTGTCAGTGTTTGTACCACACAGGACTGGTGTTGGGTTGTGGGTGATTGTCTCCTGTGTCAGTGTTTGTACCACACAGGACTGGTGTTGGGTTATGGGTGATTGTCTCCTGTGTTAGTGTTTGTACCACACAGGACTGGTGTTGGGTTGTGGGTGATTGTCTCCTGTGTCAGTGTTTGTACCACACAGGACTGGTGTTGGGTTGTGGGTGATTGTCTCCTGTGTCAGTGTTTGTACCACACAGGACTGGTGTTGGGTTGTGGGTGATTGTCTCCTGTGTCAGTGTTTGTACCACACAGGACTGGTGTTGGGTTGTGGGTGATTGTCTCCTGTGTCAGTGTTTGTACCACACAGGACTGGTGTTGGGTTTAGTGGGTGATTGTCTCCTGTGTCAGTGTTTGTACCACACAGGACTGGTGTTGGGTTGTGGGTGATTGTCTCCTGTGTCAGTGTTTGTACCACACAGGACTGGTGTTGGGTTGTGGGTGATTGTCTCCTGTGTCAGTGTTTGTACCACAGGACTGGTGTTGGGACTGGGTGATTGTCTCCTGTGTTAGTGTTTGTACCACACAGGACTGGTGTTGGGTGATTGTCTCCTGTGTCAGTGTTTGTACCACACAGGACTGGTGTTGGGTTGTGGGTGATTGTCTCCTGTGTCAGTGTTTGTACCACACAGGACTGGTGTTGGGTTGTGGGTGATTGTCTCCTGTGTCAGTGTTTGTACCACACAGGACTGGTGTTGGGTTGTGGGTGATTGTCTCCTGTGTCAGTGTTTGTACCACACAGGACTGGTGTTGGGTTGTGGGTGATTGTCTCCTGTGTCAGTGTTTGTACCACACAGGACTGGTGTTGGGTTGTGGGTGATTGTCTCCTGTGTCAGTGTTTGTACCACACAGGACTGGTGTTGGGTTATGTGGGTGATTGTCTCCTGTGTCAGTGTTTGTACCACACAGGACTGGTGTTGGGTTGTGGGTGATTGTCTCCTGTGTCAGTGTTTGTACCACACAGGACTGGTGTTGGGTTGTGGGTGATTGTCTCCTGTGTCAGTGTTTGTACCACACAGGACTGGTGTTGGGTTATGTGGGTGATTGTCTCCTGTGTCAGTGTTTGTACCACACAGGACTGGTGTTGGGTTGTGGGTGATTGTCTCCTGTGTCAGTGTTTGTACCACACAGGACTGGTGTTGGGTTGTGGGTGATTGTCTCCTGTGTCAGTGTTTGTACCACACAGGACTGGTGTTGGGTTGTGGGTGATTGTCTCCTGTGTCAGTGTTTGTACCACACAGGACTGGTGTTGGGTTGTGGGTGATTGTCTCCTGTGTCAGTGTTTGTACCACACAGGACTGGTGTTGGGTTGTGGGTGATTGTCTCCTGTGTCAGTGTTTGTACCACACAGGACTGGTGTTGGGTTGTGGGTGATTGTCTCCTGTGTCAGTGTTTGTACCACACAGGACTGGTGTTGGGTTGTGGGTGATTGTCTCCTGTGTCAGTGTTTGTACCACACAGGACTGGTGTTGGGTTGTGGGTGATTGTCTCCTGTGTCAGTGTTTGTACCACACAGGACTGGTGTTGGGTTGTGGGTGATTGTCTCCTGTGTCAGTGTTTGTACCACACAGGACTGGTGTTGGGTTGTGGGTGATTGTCTCCTGTGTCAGTGTTTGTACCACACAGGACTGGTGTTGGGTTGTGGGTGATTGTCTCCTGTGTCAGTGTTTGTACCACACAGGACTGGTGTTGGGTTGTGGGTGATTGTCTCCTGTGTCAGTGTTTGTACCACACAGGACTGGTGTTGGGTTGTGGGTGATTGTCTCCTGTGTCAGTGTTTGTACCACACAGGACTGGTGTTGTTGTGGGTTGTGGGTGATTGTCTCCTGTGTCAGTGTTTGTACCACACAGGACTGGTGTTGGGTTGTGGGTGATTGTCTCCTGTGTCAGTGTTTGTACCACACAGGACTGGTGTTGGGTTGTGGGTGATTGTCTCCTGTGTCAGTGTTTGTACCACACAGGACTGGTGTTGGGTTGTGGGTGATTGTCTCCTGTGTCAGTGTTTGTACCACACAGGACTGGTGTTGGGTTGTGGGTGATTGTCTCCTGTGTCAGTGTTTGTACCACACAGGACTGGTGTTGGGTTGTGGGTGATTGTCTCCTGTGTCAGTGTTTGTACCACACAGGACTGGTGTTGGGTTGTGGGTGATTGTCTCCTGTGTCAGTGTTTGTACCACACAGGACTGGTGTTGGGTTGTGGGTGATTGTCTCCTGTGTCAGTGTTTTCACATTTATTGTGTTGTAGTTTGTTCATGTATAGTTTTTCTTATTAAAAAACCATGAACTTCAACCAGGCTGCGTATTGGTCCACCTCTCCTTCGACGGAAGAATCCCGTTACAAGTCTTCAGGATGCTGTAATCATCATCATCTAATAATGATACATTCCATTTAGCAGACCTTGAAGAGACACAGTCGTGTGTGTGCAGTATACATATTAGGTATGTTCTGGGTGGTTTCAGTTAGAGAGGGCACCGCATGCAATAAATCAAATCAAATTTTATTTGTCACATACACATGGTTAGCAGATGTTAATGCGAGTGTAGCGAAATGCTTGTGCTTCTAGTTCCGACAATGCAGTAATAACCAACAAGTAATCTAGCTAACAATTCCAAAACTACTACCTTATAGACACAAGTGTAAGGGGATAATAATATGTACATAAAGATATATGAGTGAGTGATGGTACAGAGCGGCATAGGCAAGATACAGTAGATGGTATTGAGTGCAGTATATACATATGAGATGAGCATGTAAACAAAGTGGCATAGTTAAAGTGGCTAGTGATACATGTATTACATAAAGATGCAGTAGATGAGAGTACAGTATATACGTATACATATGAGATTAATAATGTAGGGTAAGTAACATTATATTAGTTAGCATTGTTTAAAGTGGCTAGTGATATATTTTACATTTCCCATCAATTCCCATTATTAAAGTGGCTGACTTAAATGTAATGTAATGTAATGTAATGGAGTTGAGTCAGTGTGTTGGCAGCAGCCACTCAATGTTAGTGGTGGCTGTTTAACAGTCTCTCGGTCCCAGCTTTGATGCACCTGTACTGACCTCGCCTTCTGGATGATAGCGGGGTGAACAGGCAGTGGCTCGGGTGGTTATTGTCCTTGATGATCTTTATGGCCTTCCTGTGACATCGGGTGGTGTAGGTGTCCTGGAGGGCAGGTAGTTTGCCCCCGGTGATGCGTTGTGCAGACCTCACTACCCTCTGGAGAGCCTTACGGTTGTGGGCGGAGCAGTTGCCGTACCAGGCGGTGATACAGCCCGACAGGATGCTCTCGATTGTGCATCTGTAGAAGTTCGTGAGTGCTTTTGGTGAAATTTCTTCAGCCTCCTGAGGTTGAAGAGGCGCTGCTGTGCCTTCTTCACGATGCTGTCTGTGTGGGTGGACCAATTCAGTCTGTCTGTGATGTGTACCACGAGGAACTTAAAACTTACTACCCTCTCCACTACTGTTCCATCAATGTGGATAGGGGGGTGTTCCCTCTGCTGTTTCCTGAAGTCCACAATCATCTCCTTAGTTTTGTTGACGTTGAGTGTGAGGTTATTTTCCTGACACCAAACTCCGAGGGCCCTCACCTCCTCCCTGTAGGCCGACTCGTCGTTGTTGGTAATCAAGCCTACCACTGTTGTGTCGTCCACAAACTTGATGATTGAGTTGGAGGCGTGCGTGGCCACGCAGTCGTGGGTGAACAGAGAGGACAGGAGAGGGCTCAGAACGCACCCTTGTGGGGCCCCAGTGTTGAGGATCAGCGGGGTGGAAATGTTGTTGCCTACCTTCACCACCTGGGGGGCGGCCCATCAGGAAGTCCAGTACCCAGTTGCACAGGGCGGGGTCGAGACCCAGGGTCTCGAGCTTGATGACGAGCTTGAAGGGCACTATGGTGTTAAATGTTGAGCTGTAGTCGATGAACAGCATTCTCACATAGCTATTCCTCTTGTCCAGATGGGTTAGGGCAGTGTGCAGTGTGGTTGAGATTGCATCGTCTGTGGACCTATTTGGGCTGTAAGCAAATTGGAGTGGGTCTAGGGTGTCAGGTAGGGTGGAGGTGATATGGTCCTTGACTAGTCTCTCAAAGCACTTCATGATGATGGAAGCTACGGGGCGGTAGTCGTTTAGCTCACTTACGTTAGCTTTCTTGGGAACAGGAACAATGGTGGCCCTCTTGAAGCATGTGGGAACAACAGACTGGAATAGGGATTGATTGAATATGTCCATAAACACACCAGCCAGCTGGTCTGCGCATGCTCCGAGGGCGCGGCTGGGGATGCCGTCTGGGCCTGCAGCCTTGCGAGGGTTGACACGTTTAAACGTTTTCCTCACGTCGGCTGCAGTGAAGGAGAGTCCGCATGTTTTAGTTGCGGGCCGTGTCAGTGGCACTGTATTGTCCTCAAAGCGGGCAAAAAAGTTATTTAGTCTGCCTGGGAGCAAGACATCCTGGTCAGTGACTGGGCTGGTTCTTTTTCTAATCCGTGATTGACTGTAGACCCTGCCACATACCTCTTGTGTCTGAGCCGTTGAATTGAGATTCTACTTTGTCTCTATACTGACTCTTAGCTTGTTTGATTGCCTTGGAGGGAATAGCTGCACTGTTTGTATTCGGTCATGTTTCCGGTCACCTTGCCCTGATTAAAAGCAGTGGTTCGGGCTTTCAGTTCACACGAATGCTGCCATCAATCCACGGTTTCTGGTTTGGGAATGTTTTAATCGTTGCTATGGGAACGACATCTTCAACGCACGTTCTAATGAACTCGCTCACCGAATCAGCGTATTCGTCAATGTTGTTGTCTGACGCAATACGAAATATATCCCAGTCCACGTGATGGAAGTAGTCTTGGAGTGTGGAATCAGATTGGTCGGACCAGCGTTGAACAGACCTCAGCGCGGGAGCTTCTTGTTTTAGTTTTTGTCTGTAGGCAGGGATCAACAAAATGGAGTCGTGGTCAGCTTTTCTGAAAGGAGGGCGGGGCAGGGCCTTATATGCGTTGCGGAAGTTAGAATAGCAATGATTCAAGGTTTTTCCAGCCCTGGTTGCGCAATCGATATGTTGATACAATTTAGGGAGTCTTGTTTTCAGATTAGCCTTGTTAAAATCCCACCTACAATGAATGCAGCCTCCAGATAAATGGATTCCAGTTTGCAAAGAGTCAAATCAAGTTAGTTCAGAGCCATCAATGTGTCTGCTTGGGGGGGGGAATATATACGGCTGTGATTATAATCGAAGATAATTCTCTTGGTAGCTTTAAACACCCTAGTGCCTCTTTCATGACCTCTTCAAAGTCAGTCAGGAATATACTTCTGGGGTTGAGATCACGTAAACACACTTTCATGGTTTAAGACTCAACTAATATGTAGATACTAAAAATAGAGCATAATTATAAAGTTAAAATCTCCATGATATTAAAGTTACAGATACAGTATTACTGTTAGTTTTCGGTTGTGTCTGTTCATGGATGAACACCTCAATGATACTTGGGGTGTTTGAGGACAGAGCCTGTCTCAGCTCAGTCATCAGATAAATGCTGCCACCTTCCGACACCCTGTTCAATTTCTATGTACATTCACTTTAGTTTACGACTGGGTAGTGCCTTGAAAAGACAATATTTTTTCTTGACATGTGTAAATTACACAAGATTTGATTGTGAGTACCGAATTTTTCAAAAAATAATGTATTTTATTTTTGAAGCTTTTAATTGATATATATATATATATTTACATGTATAAATACATTTAAAAAATCTATTTGAAACAGCCAATTTACAAAATAAATCTATTGAAGACATCCATGGCAGGATTAGTTTTTCAGCCACTAAGTTAGATACTAGTAGTCAGTAGTTTTTATTTGATATTTTATATACAGATCTCTGCTTATATCCAAGAAATGTAGAATTGAGTGTTAATGAATTATTTGTCTGGACATCAGTCTCTGCACAGTGTCCAATAGGTAATGATCTGTACCATAATGAATGAGTTAAATTATCAAGAATAGCAGTCCAGCCAGCCAAATGAGCAGACATGTGTTGTATACCACAAACTCCAGGTAGTGCAACCAGTCAGGTGGGCGGGGCTACATAAGGCAAATACCCTGAGACAAAAAGAAAACATTTCCTGAATACAAAAAGGTAAGTAAGTATTTAAACCTAGTGAGTCATCTCCTACAATTCTGTTAGATTGGAGATTGTAAGGTAAATCATTTGTTTGATATTCAATTGGTTGGCAGACATTCTGCCCCCTGAGCAAGGAAGTTAACCCACCGTTCCCTGGGTGACGAACACGTGGATGTCGATTTAAGGAAGCCCCCCAGCACATCTCTGATTCAGAGGGGGTTGGGTTAAATGTGGAAGACACATTTCAGTTGTGCAACTGACTAGAGCTGTGTTCGAATACCCACACTAACATAATGTATACTACAAACTGACTAGGTATCCCCCTATCCCTTTCCTACCCTTTCATTGAAAATGGCACTTTTACATGTTAGAGCAATCACTTGTAAAACATTTATTGTGAATTACCTCAGTAAAAAGTTGATTGCATGTATCTCACTGAAACATAGCCATCACCAAACTGTAGGGCAGCCTCTATTTTTACTAACGCTCTCAGCTGTGAGGATATTTCGTTTGGCAACTTTGGGTCCTTTGAGTATCATGATATACTGTTTAAATGTCAGCCACCAGTGCTGGCCATCACCCTGTATAGGCCACCAAAGCACTGCCCCACTTTTTTTACTGATTTATCTGAACTATTGTCTATTGTCCTTGAGAACAATGATAAAATCATTGTGTTGGGTAATTTAATATTAAAGACACTGACTCCAAGGCCATTGAATTTATGAATCTTTTGAAATCTATGGACTTTATACAACATGTTACTGGGCCCACCCATAACCACAGCCATACTCTGGACCTGGTTATTACCAAGGGGCTTTCGACTTGGCCCACCCATAACTACAGCCATTTTAATTGGCCAGTGAGATATGGCTTTTTCTTTGCAACTCTACCTAGAAGGCCAGCAACCCGGCGTCACCTCTTCACTGTTGACGTTGAGCCTGGTGTTTCGCAGGTACTATTTAATGAAGCTGCCAGTTGAGGACTTGTGAGGTGTCTGTTTCTCAAACTAGACACTAATGTACTCGTCCTCTTGCGCAGTTGTGCACTGGAGCCTCCCACTCTTTCTATTCTGGTTAGAGCCAGTTTGCGCTGTTCTGTGAAGGGAGTAGTACACAGCGTTGTATGAGATCTTCAGTTCCTTAGCAATTTCTCACATGGAATAGCTGTAATTTCTCAGAACAAGAATAAAGTTGTTTCTGGCCATTTTGAGAGCGTAATCGAACCCACAAACGTTGATGCTCCAGATGCTCAACTAACCCCCAAGGCCAATTTTATTGCTTATTCAATCAGCACAAGTTTTCAGCTGTACTAACAATTGCAAAAGGGTTTTCTAATGATCAATTAGCCTTTTAAAATGATAAACTTGGATTAGTTAAGACAACGTGCCATTGGTACACAGGAGTGATGGTGCTGATAATGGGCTCTGTACGCCTATGTAGAATTCCATTAAAAATAAAAACACTAAATCAGCAGTTTCCAGCTACAATAGTCATTTACATTGTCTACCTGATCAATTATGTTATTTTAATGGACAAAGTGATTATTTCAAAAAACAAGGACATTCAAGTGGCCCCAAACTTTTGAATCTGCATCTAAATATCTCAGTCATTATATCAACATAATATTTTTCACACTGACTAGAAATAAAAAGTTTCTGCAGAGCCATCATAATTTGTAAACCAGGATGTTTTTCTATTTTTTTAAAATGGTGTCAACTTCCCAACCAATCAGTAACCAGTACAGGATGCCAACTGTACTGGTGGAGGGGTAGAGTTCAGAAGGTCAGCCATGTTGGTCAGGGAGTTGGCCAATGCTGCGATAAGAGAGTACCACAGTATGAGGCATAATGCCCATAAAACCTAGCGCTCAAACAGGGAAACGGTTCCTATTGTTTTTCTACCATTCATTTGCCCCCCATTGAGGATTTTAGAAACACTCAAAGGGCTGTTGATTTGGCTTATCATCTATGAGAATGTGACTTATTATACACCAACATGAATAACAATGTTCGATTTGTGAATGATCAGTGCTAGCCGGGGTCCTTGGGATGTCCCTACCTCATTGTCAATGGTTTGGTAAGGGTTATGGTAAAGGGAAGGGGAGTGGTTAGGATAGGGATGTCCCAAGGAGCCCAGATATGCACAAATAGTCAGTGCTACATAGTAACTTAGATTTGGAAGTGTGACTAACAATGACCCACACTAGTTGATATATATTCTTTACTATTCTGTAAACATAGTTGCTTAATTGAATAGAACTCCAGTATTCAAATCAGAAGACTAGAAGTTCATGAGCAAAAAGAAAAGTACAAAAACACGTTTGAGGATAATGGTATTTAAATTAGGTGGTCAGAGGAGACAAACATTGATCATGATAAGGTACAAATATACATCATACCAGTAAGAAAATTCACCACATCATTTTTTTTGGACAAAGATCACCAAGCACAGATGCGATATTGATGTAGCAGCTTCAGTAATAAATATAGATATCTATATCTTTAATACCCATGTAAGTCGCTCTGGATAAGAGCGTCTGCTAAATGACTTAAATGTAAATGTAAATGAATGTCCCATTTGCTAAAGCTCCTAAGGGGAGCAGTAGCGACCATAGAACAGAATGCTCTCGGTGTTGTGGCTGATGAAGAGAAAGGGGTGGTCGGCCACAAATGTGGGGGTCCTCAAGGCACAGCGCATCCCCATAATGGCGGCCGTGGCACTCGCCGCCTCTGTGCCCTCCTCGTTGACCTCCATAAAGGCCCTGTGCACCACCTGGACAGCTCCAAGTCGTTGCTGGGCGACAAGCCCGAGAAGTCACCCTTTGAGAGGTCGAAGGCGTCCGTCATGCCCATGCTCATCAGCAAGTCCTTCAGGTCAAGGGTCTCCTCCAGCTTGAACTTAGGCAGGCCCACCTGAACCTCCACTGTGTCCATCATGTCAGGCCTGGTCCACGCCACAATTTTCTCATAGGTCAGCAGCTTCTCCAGTCATGATTGACACTTCTAAAAATATGAGAATGACAGACTGATTTTGGTTTGAGCTAACCCTCTAATTACCATAATGCAGGTATTTGCCATGCAGTTAACCGTGTATCGTTTTAGGCCACAAACCCCATGTTGCTGACAAGAGTAAACAAGTCCTACCTTCTTCAGACCAGTGACGTGGTCCTCCATGTCGTTGGGGAGTATGATGAACATGCTCCGTTCGTTCCCCTCGTATTGCAGACACGGGATCTGGCAGTTGGCCTCAGGGATGAAGGCTAGGGGGGAACTTGGCCATTGACACATAATTTCACTGGCTTACACTCATTCTGGATCCAATGAAAGGTGGTGTCAAATTATTGTGTAGTCACAAATTACCATGGTTGCAAAAGTTACTCATTGATTGTCATGAAAGTGAATCAAGCTACACACGTTTGACACATGGTAAATAAATACAAACGTAATAAAATATAAAAATAAAAATGTGGTTTGGTGAAAGTCATCGCTACTCTAAAGATTCATGATGAATGATCACCAGGGGTGTCCACTACAGACATTAGAACAATTGGTTCTTTTTGTCAGGAAGGTACCTTGTTCAGTTTGAACTGGGCATCGCTGGTGCTGGCCTCCTTGAACTTCTTACACCAGTTGCCTTTGAAGTAGATGGCGTTCACCAACACCAGTCTGGTCAGGTGGTCGACAACCCCCTCCGGCAACAGGTCCTTTATTTTCTCTACAAAAAAAATACAGAGACTAGAGGTGATAATTACTTTCTTCTTCTACAGCTTTGTTGTAAACAGCAGATATATTAAGGACACCTAATGGAGGAAATCTATTTATTCTCAATCTACTGGTTCCCTTAAAGATTTTTACACCGAATGAGAATAGTTATCATTAAACATTTCAGTGAATAATATCAATACAGGCTGTTAATTATTATTTTATTAAAGAAAAGTTAATGCTATTGTGCACATGGAGACAGCTTTTGGCCTCTATTCACCAGAGGTCTGCTTCTCCACCCAAGCATTAATGTTCTTTCTAGAAGCCTCCGCATTGGACTTGAAGTCCACAGCCTCCAGCTCGGCATCGTAGTGCTTCTTGGTGTCCTCGAGGAAAGTCTGTCACATTTACCACAGACACAAGAGGATTAAGACCCCTTAGTACGTAAAATAAAGAGTCTAGTCTACAATGGACTAGACTATGTACAGTTCGTCATAGAAACATATAGGACATCCTGGAAATCGCTAGTGTGGTGTATCTCTTTGCATAATGACTTTCTAATACAGTCATTGGGGTCAATTCAGAAAAAAAAAAAAATCTCATTTGAGATTCAACACTTAATCCACATTGTGGACGTTACCTCAACAAACCGGTAAGACTGTTCTCCGTACAGGCGATTGGCCAGGCTCAGTGAGTATGGGGCTCCCTGCAGGTTCAGGTAATGAATGAGTTTGCCGAAGCTAACATGGATGTCACCCGTAGCTTTGTTGAAGCACATCGTCTAGTGACAAAAGTAGGGGGGGGGCCGAAATAATTTACATTTACATGTACCTGATGTGACATTGTGGTTGCATCTTCCTGTGACATCCATCTCACTTATACAAGCCCCAGATTACATTCATGTTGCTTAACAAAATGACTGGTTTGTGACCAGAACTTCCTGTTTATATTTCCTTATCAACAATTATGAAGAAACAAAATATAACACATTGAAACCTTAGAGGAAAATAAGCTAGTATTCCCTCCAGCCTCAAATAAAATGGTATTTGTCACACGTGCAAAACACAACAGGTGTTGTGAAATGCTTAACATTACAAGCCCATAAAATCAACAATGCTGTAGAAAAGGCCCATGGAGTTGGTGGAATAATCCTTTAATTCATTGCCATGTACTCAGCTGGTCCAGGGGCGCTTTAATTAGGTCAGGTGGAAATGTCGACAGGTCTCAACTCCATAAAAGGAGGAAATTGCCATCGCCTGATCTCGCTGCTTTCTCTTCCCTAACTCTTATCTCATCCAGAAGTTCTGTGCATCCAGGAATCCACCAGACTACCAGTAAATATACCACTTTATGGTTAAAGCAATTCCTGCCTCAAGTCTCATACATTCCTCTGTCACCTGACCACCTGTTCACCTTCACTGTCAGTCATCCTACCTGTCCAGCTTCCCACACAGATTCCACTAATCTTTCAAATGCAGTTAAGAATAAAATGAAACAGTAACAGTATCTAGCAGACACCCTAGGTTACTCATTCCTTACTATATACAGGGATATACACCAGAATCAGTGGCAGCTGGGGCTCTTTACGCGGAGTAGTCCTGGGTTAAGAAGTCAGAATGCTTCACATCCCGAATAGTTTGTGAATATATTAAAATGACAACATTTTGTGACGGTCTTGTTGGTCTTTGGTAAGGGGTTTTTCGGCTGTTCATGCACATAGTTTTCTTGGGGCAGCTGAAGCCCACGCCCCTTCGCCAATTGGTCAACATTGAATCCCTACTGAAGTGTGTTGCCATTCAATGATAGACTCGTTTTCATGCACACTCACTTGAGAAATACTGCACCAAACATCTACGTTGGATGTAAAATGTAATGACTAAGATCCCTACGACTTAACTACTAAATTAATGACCGATTTCTTGAATTATCGTAGTTTAATTCAGACTATTTTGAGGAAGTGTATAAAAGGCTACTAGAGCTGGGAATTACCAAGGACCATACTGAGGAACATCAACACACCATATTATCACCATACCATACCATAACCATACCATATTATCACCATACTGAGGGACCTATCCTCACCATATTATCACCATACCATATTATCACCATACCGAGGGACCTCACCATATTTCCACCATACCGAGGGACCTCACCATATTTCCACCATACCGAGGGACCTCACCATATTTCCACCATACCATATTTCCACCATACTGAGGGACCTCACCATATTTCCACCATACTGAGGGACCTCACCATATTATCACCATACTGAGGGACTTCACCATACCATATTATCACCATACCATATTATCACCATACTGAGGGACTTCACCATACCATATTTCCACCATACCGAGGGACTTCACCATACCATATTTCCACCATACCGAGGGACCTCACCATACAATATTATCACCATACCATATTATCACCATACCATATTATCACCATACCGAGGGACCATACCATATTATCACCATACCGAGGGACCATACCATATTATCACCATACCGAGGGACCATACCATATTATCACCATACCGAGGGACCATACCATATTATCACCATACCGAGGGACCATACCATATTATCACCATACCGAGGGACCATACCATATTATCACCATACCGAGGGACCATACCATATTATCACAATACTGAGGGACCATACCATATTATCACCATACAATATTATCACAATACTGAGGGACCTCACCATATTATCACCATACCATATTTCCACCATACCGAGGGACCTCACCATATTAACACCATACCATATCACCATACCATATTATCACCATACTGAGGGACCTCACCATATTATCACCATACCATATTATCACCATACCATATTATCACCATACCATATTATCACCATACCATATTATCACCATACTGAGGGATATCACCATATTATCACCATACCATATTATCACCATACCATATTATCACCATACTGAGGGACCTCACCATATTATCACCATACCATATTATCACCATACCATATTATCACCATACCATATTATCACCATACCATATTATCACCATACCATATTATCACCATACTGAGGGATATCACCACACCATACAATATTAACACCATACCATATTATCACCATACTGAGGGACCATACCATATTATTATCACCATACCATGTTATCACAATACTGAGGGACCTCACCCTGTCTACATAGCCGTACATTTTAATAAATAAAGACATTTCCAGCTACAATAGTCATTAACAATGTCTACACTATTTCTAAATCAATTCGATGTCATTTTAAGGGACATAAATAAAAAGCTTCTCAAATCAAGGACATTCCTAAGTGACCCCAGATATTTGAACTGTAGTATATTCATCTCATTCAACTACTGCTACATTGTCCTAATTAGATAGCACACACACACACTTGACTGGTACTTTATGTCTATGTTGTCCTCATTAGATAGCACACACTTGACTGGTACTTTATGTCTACGTTGTCCTCATTAGATAACACACACTTGACTGGTACTTTATGTCTACGTTGTCCTCATTAGATAGCACACACTTGACTGGTACTTTATGTTTATTGTTGTTGCCATTTAGCAGAAGCTTTAACCCAAAGTGTTGTACATGTTGTGTGTATACATTGTGTAGTTGGTCATGGTAAACAAAGCCCTGGCGTTACAAGGGCCATACTCCACCGAGTCATACAGGATAACTACGGTTTTACAGTGTGTCGTATCGGCGGAACTCCGAAAATAAAACGGGTCACACCGACTCACCTCTGACATCGGAGTAGCAGTGTTGCCCCTGGCACCCTGAAAGACCATGGCGAGGGCAGCGGAGATGCTGAGAGGGGAGTACAAAACATTGCCCTTCTTGTTCTTCTCGGTGATCTTCTTGAACAACGCCAGGGTGAAGTTACTATTGGCTACAGACACGGCTGCCATTGTAACTTGTGTTGAGAGGAAGGCAGGCAGAACTTGGAAATAAAAGTAAAACGTGTTAGTATCAGTGAAACAGACCGGTCAATGAATGGGACGCAATTATCCATCTAATGCTGATGTTACTTTTGAAAAAGGTAGGCAACACAAAGAAAAGCAGCTATAGTTAACGTTACACCTAAATGATAAAATGTCCCGTCCTCTCTGATGTTACATTTATGCTATTCTCCTGATTTTGGAGCGGTGGCCAAATGTTTGTATCACGTCCAGGTAGCCAAGCAGACATCAATAGTTTGTTAAGTAATTCACCAATTAAACAAGACAAAAAGTCGTAGCTAATCGTAACTTCAACAGAAAGTGGTCAAGATCAACAGCGTAAACCTTCCTAAAATATGTTCAGCACCGTCACCAGTTGATTGGGGGAAATATTATATAGCAGCTACTCACCTAAGACTGGTTATTTGTGAATGTCACGTGGTCCTTTTCCAGACAGGTGGTTTTCTAGACACCTTATTAAACAATTAACTGCAGACACACACCGTGTGGCCTGTCAAAGTGCGCTTTTCAATTATTTTCAGCTGACTACTACGGCAAACCAACTGGATCAAACGAATGTACAGTACTATGAAGTAAAAAACTACATCCAAGCAGTGTATGGTCTAAATATACACAGTGAAATAGTGAAATAAACAAGAATAATGATTTTGTATTTATTGCTGTTAATTCCAGGAAAACAGATCAACAATTTGCATAAAAACCCAATTCGTATTAGAAATATATTTGACATTTCCAGTACAATAACATTTACATAAAGAGTACAGTAAACATACACCCGAAGGTAACAGTGAGTGTACCCCATACAGTACAGCCTTTTTAAACCAGGAAAGTTTAACAAGTGTAACTGGCAGGTTCATATGTACAATCGTCCTCAAAGCTCACATGGTTCTTCAATCATCCATACAATTCTGTAAAGAGTTTTCTTTCCCTATGTTCAACACATGTCCACACCTTTTTTAAAATCAAATTCAGAGTTTGCCTCAACACTTTAGGTAAATGTAAGAAATATCTGTTTCCATCAAATCAAACCGAAGAGATTTAGAGTACATCACCAGTTGGGGGGGGGGGGGGGGCAGCTTTTTAATCATGTTTTTGGAGGCAAACAGTACAAAGTGTGGCTATTAATGAAAATTGACAAAACTTATCATATCAACAAATGAGTGTGTACTCCGTATGCCCACGTGTAATATATACAGTGGGGAGAACAAGTATTTGATACACTGCCGATTTTGCAGGTTTTCCTACTGACAAAGCATGTAGAGGTCTGTAAATGTTTTTAATCATAGGTACACTTCAACTGTGAGAGACGGAATCTAAAACAAAAATCCAGAAAATCACATTGTATGATTTTAAAGTAATTAATTAGCATTTTATTGCATGACATAAGTATTTGATCACCTAAGAACCAGTAAGAATTCCGGCTCTCACAGACCTGTTAGTTTTTCTTTAAGAATACCTCCTGTTCTCCACTCATTACCTGTATTAACTGCACCTGTTTGAACTCATTACCTGTATAAAAGACACCGTTTCACACACTCAATCAAACAGACGCCAACCTCTCCACAATGGCTAAGACCAGAAAGCTGTGGAAGGACATCAGGGATTCAATTGTAGACCTACACAGGGCTTGGATGGGCTACAGGACAATAGGCAAGCAGCTTGGTGAGAAGCCAACAACTGTTGTGGCCTAGCCAGTCTCCAGACCTGAACCCAATAGAAAGTCTTTGGAGGGAGCTGAAAGTCTGTATTGCCCAGCGACAGCCCCGAAACCTGAAGGATCTGGAGAAGGTCTGTATGGAGGAGTGGGCCAAAATCCCTGCTGCAGTGTGTACAAACCTGGTCAAGAACTTCAGGAAACGTATGATCTCTGTAATTGCTAACAAAGGTTTCTGTACCAAATATTAAGTTCTGATTTTCTGATATATCAAATACTTATGTCATGCAATAAAATGCAAATGAATTACTTAAAAATCATACAATGTGATTTTCTGGATTTTTGTTTTAGATTCCGTCTCTCACAGTTGAAGTGTGCCTATGATAACAATTACAGACCTCAAAGGTTTGTAAGTAGGAAAACTTGCAAAATCGGCATTGTTTCAAATACTTGTTCTCCCCACTGTACATGCACATGTTTTACAACTTGTAGACCCCAAATCTTAAGACAGACATGACAGAGTTCTAAATCATTGAGAATTCTGTCAAGTGATATGTCTGAGAAGGCAGGGATTGACTTTAAGGTCTGAAAAGGCACTTGCCCATTGGGGCAAGTCGAGAGCATTTTTATTTGGTTTGCCCGAAAGATTATGACCCCCCAAACTGTACATTAGCTAGTTACAGGCAGAAGTGCCATATTTCCTGCCTTTCACCTACACATACGGGAGGAATCAAACAGATGTATTGAATTTTTTGTATATCAGTGAAAAAAAATATCAGAGCAGGCTAAAGTTTCCAGACTGTCATAAAATGTCTGTCTTTCACTTAAAACAATAGGGAGGACGAAGAAAGATCAGATTTAGTCTACTGGAATGCTTTGCAGTTTGGTTATTTTCACTTAAAAAAAAAAAAAATCAATCCCTGGAAAGCTACGAATCCTGATACCCCAAACAACTCCAGTCAGACCCCTCCATTAGTGCTCACACTAATCGTGTTCATACTCCACATGAAAAACACACACAATTCGTAGTGTGTATGTGCATATTTCTTTGATGTTGTACATTTACCAATGTACCAAACATATGCCATACAGTTAGATCTCACAGCTGCATTTTAAATGAAGAAGTGGGAATACATATAATCGATCTCCAGAGAAGTTACATGATATCTGCCTTGGCCACTACAGTCCTGTAGAAATGGCTAAAAGAAAATAGAGTTATTTTCAGAGGAGAACAGTGTTATCAATAATAGGAGCCAAATAGTGGCCCGACTCTGCAGGTCAGCACAGCATTTCCAAGAGAATATTGGATGGAGGGATACACTGTTGCAATAAGATCTGGCTTTAGTTCGTCTGGGACTGTTTCAGTGCACTTGAGAAACTTCAGAATTCCTGGTAGTTATAGTGCATATTGTCAAAGATTATAACTAAAATAAACACCCAGCAGCATTTAACTTCAACATGACAAACATGATGATTAAAAATGTCTTACTCTGCGCTTCACATTATTATCAAGTGGCAAATGCTTTAAGAAACATGTTTTGATACTGCCAGATTCCTTACATAGAAAAACTAAATATGGTGTACATTCATAAACACTGCAGCAAAAAATATTTTTAAAAGTATTCCCAGCTTTTTTTTTTTTACGTTAACTTTTTTGTTTGTACTCATGTTTCGTAGCTGTACAGTTAAACCATTCAAATCCTCGTCCAATAACAATGAGGCATAAATATACCGCTGTAAAAATGAAGTATAGGAAACTCTAATCGAGATCACGCAGAATCCCCATGTATTCAGAGAACAAAATCCCATACTCTAAGAGATGTGGTGTCATTTACCAAGCTCCCATACTCTAAAATACGTGGTGTCATTTTCCCAAGCTTACACACTCTAAAATATGTGGTGTCATTTCCCAAGCTCCCACACTCTTAAGAGACGTGGTGTCATTTCCCTAAGCTCCCACACTCTTAAGAGACATGGTGTCATTTCCCAAGCTCCCATATTCTAAGATACGTGGTGTCATTTTCCCAAGCTTACACACTCTAAGAGACGTGGTGTCATTTCCCAAGCTCCCATATTCTAAGATACGTGGTGTCATTTTCCCAAGCTTACACACTCTAAGAGACGTGGTGTCATTTCCCAAGCTCCCATACTCTAAGATACGTGGTGTCATTTTCCCAAGCTTACACACTCTAAAATATGTGGTGTCATTTTCCCAAGCTCCCACACTCTTAAGAGACATGGTGTCATTTCCCAAGCTCCCGTACTCTAAGAGACGTGGTGTCATTTTCCCAAGCTCTCACACTCTAGGATATGTGGTGTCATTTTCCCAAGCTCTCACACTCTAGGATATGTGGTGTCATTTTCCCAAGCTCCCGTACTCTAAGAGACGTGGTGTCATTTTCCCAAGCTCCCACACTCTAATATAAAAAATAAGTTAGTGAACATGAGCAGCTTGCTGTCTTGTGCCAGTTTTCAGTACAAAATACCAAAAGCCTCTAAAGGATCAGTGGGGGGGGGTGCGTCTCTATGGAAACAAGACAGCTTCACTCTCAGCTGTGACGGGGACGTAGAGGACGTCTCCGCCACAAGTACTCAGGACCCTCCTCACACACGCTCTTTAAAGAGGTCAAACCAACAATGACAATGACTGAGAAACATCAGAGTGAAACCCTCTTGAAACGGAGGGTTCTCTTGGACCGCTCGTGACCAAGGACCAGATGACGGAACGAAAAGCCGTGTTCAGCTGGCGTTGTCTAGTCCTTGGGGAGAGTGGGAGGCGGCGTACTTCAGCCGAAAGCTGCCTGAAAAACAGAGAGGGGACGGCGTCAGCGGAACAAAGGAGACAACACAAAATGGGAGGATTAAAATAACCTTCCGAAAAATTATGCAAAAAGACAAGAAACCACTGAGATGAATTCCCAAAATGCACCTGAGCGGTTGGGATTTTTCTTTTCATTTTTAACTGCTAAGAGAGAGTTTTGAGAGAAAAACGTCCACAGATCTCCTGAGATGAGAGAGAGCACTTTAACAGCAGCTCCTGGCTGTAAATAAGTCCTGCCAATGGAGGTGGGGAGGGTTACTGCAAAGGTGTGCCTTCCCAAACTTGGTCAAGGGTACCCTCTGTGTGGGTGGGTGTAGGGTTATAAAGCACTGGTATGTGATAGAGAGTAAGAGCGGGCTGAAGGGGGGTGCCGCAGAGGGGCCGAATGGGTCCATCTGAAGAGGCCCCTGGCGGTGGCGTTATTACCTTGCTGTGATGAATCAACAGAGGGCTGTTTGCAGTCCTGTGCGTAGTGCCCACTGACCCCACAGTTGTAGCAGGAGACGTTGCCGTTGTTCTTGTTGATGCCGACCGCTCCCCCCAGGGCCCCTCCGCCGCCTCCCGAACCGGTCACCATACCCACGCTGGAGGGGTACATGTGCGGGTAGAAACGGTTGAAGGGCGACACCATCTGTTGGAGGCTATAGCCTAGCTGGGTGCCCAGTACATGGTCAGAATGGGTGTGCAGCAGGGTCTGGCCAGCGTAAGGAGCGTGGGGGAAGAATGTCAGCTGGGCCTGGCCGTTGCTCTGCGGGGGCGGCTGGCTGAGGTAGTTGCTGGCGCACATGGACGTGAGCTGGAAGATGGGCGGCGCACCAAACACCTGCCGTGGCGCCATCTGGTGGGGAAAGAAAAACGATGGCGCTGTACGACTGTTGCCGCAGCCGCCTCGGCAACCGCACGCCCCGCAGCACATGGCCTGTTCCTGGTGAGTCGTCTGCTGCTGCTGTTGTTGTTGTGGTTGCGCCTGTTGCTGGGTGACGGAGTTACTGGTGCTGTTGACGTAGGAGGCGGAGTCGGTCTGGGTTGAGCCGGGCGCTGGGCCGGGGGTGCGGGTGGGTACGGACTGGGGCACCACCGCCTGAACCTGTCCAGGGGAAGGCGCTACCCCTAGTGTGGCCATGACGGAAGTGGGGATAGGAGCCATAGGGTACAGGGAGGGCAGGTCCGAGAAAAGAGACACATCTGGGTGCTTGATGTGAGGGATGCTAAGGTCCCCCAGGGGTACGGATGGGGTTAGGGGGGCGGCAGGGTCTGGGTTGGAGTAGGCAGGCTGCAGGGGTGAGGCATAGGGCGGACCAGGGGTGATGACACTTATAGATTCCACCAGGGGCTGGTGGGCAGGGAGGGTGGTGACACCCTCAGAGCTGGCAGTGGTCTGTGGAGGGGCTGTCTTGAAGTGCTGGACCGGGGGCTGCAGGGCAGGGCTGCCAGGGGAGTGTAAGCCCAGGGCTAGGGAGCCAAACCCTGGGAGTACCATGGGCATCTGCTCTGGATCTCCTGGCAGAGGGGCATCGGCAGGTAGTGCACCGTTGGGCAATATACAGGGCAGGGGGTGCATGAAGGTGTTTGGGGGATAGTCAAGGCTGGGGGGCTCCCCAACAGGCTTGGCAGAGACCAGATGGTGGATGGTGGGCATGGCCCCACCTGCAACCTCCTGCCAGGGGAAGAAGGAGTCCGCTGGGCCCTGGGTACTGTCCGTATCTGGGTGAGGGCGAGAGCGAGAGAGAGAGTGAGAGAATGAAAGAGAGAGCGCGAGAGAGAGAGGGATAGAGAGGGAGAGAATGAAAGAGAGAGAGCGAGAAAGAGGGAGAGAATGAAAGAGAGAGCGAGAGAGAGGGATAGAGAGGGACAGAGAGAATGAAAGAGAGCGCGAGAAAGAGGGAGAGAATGAAAGAGAGAGTGAGAGAGAGGGAGAGAGAGAGGGAGAGAATGAAAGAGAGAGCGTGAGAAAGAGGGAGAGAATGAAAGAGAGAGCGAGAGAGAGGGATAGAGGGAGAGAGAGAGGGAGAGAATGAAAGAGTGAGAGGGAGAACAAAAGTCTTAGTGATGTCCCAAAAATAAGACTAGCCCAAAATCTAATCATGGTATATGTGTCTATCTCACCTTTATCCTCTTCGTCCTCGCTGTCCAGGCTCTCTGGTTCGTGGTGCTGGGGGCTGGAGGCTGAGCTGTAGCTCTCAGACGAGGTTTCGCCGTATACCTCCTGACCGGAGTCTCCGTCTAGACGCACATACAACCCCAACATTCATTCAATTAGATTTAGTTCAAATATGATTTGCATCAAATCAACCTGAAGGCATATGCGTATGGCTGAGACACACAGATAAGCAGATCAGATGTTGAATGAAAAGCTATGCCTTATAAACTTGTACAACATTGCTCTCTGTTGGTTGAATGTAGTTACTACAAGTAGTAAAGGCCTAAACTCACCAATGGCGAGCGTGTAAAGTGTGTGTGATTCATTTTAGAAAGCATTGTTTTGAATTATAATGACCCAACCGAAGCCTCTGATAATGACCCAACCGAATCCTCTTATAATTTGTAAGTCGCTCTGGATAAGAGCATCTGCTAAATGACTTAAATGTAAATGTAAATGTAAATAATGACCCAACCGAATCCTCTGATAATGACCCAACCGAAGCTTCTTATAATGACCCAACCGAATCCTCTGATAATGACCCAACCGAAGCCTCGCTCAATTAAATTGTGTTTCTATTTTTGGGTTAAATCGTTGGCGCTGTAGTCACACAAAATAAAATATATTTTTTGTTATTAATCACTTTCTTCTAGCTCCTTTTAATTGGAAGAGTTAGCTAGGTTCGATTAGACCAATTCATCCACTGATGGAAACATTGGAGATATGGACTATCCTGCTAGCATACAGTCCCTGCTCTGCCTGTCCCGTCCCTTTCCAGCCGCCTCACTCTGCTTGCTCCGCCCGCCTCACTCAGCTTGCTCCCCCCTCCGCCTCACTCAGCTTGCTCCCCCCGCCTCGCTCTGCTTGCTCCCCCCTCCGCCTCACTCAGCTTGCTCCCCCTCCGCCTCACTCAGCTTGCTCCCCCGCCTCGCTCTGCTTGCTCCCCCTCCGCCTCACTCTGCTTGCTCCCCCTCCGCCTCACTCAGCTTGCTCCCCCCGCCTCTCTCTGCTTGCTCCCCCTCCGCCTCGCTCTGCTTGCTCCCCCTCCGCCTCGCTCAGCTTGCTCCCCCCGCCTCGCTCTGCTTGCTCCCCCTTCCGCCTCGCTCTGCTTGCTCCCCCGCCTCGCTCTGCTTGCTCCCCCTCCGCCTCGCTCTGCTTATCCCCCGCCTCGCTCTGCTTGCTCCCCCGCCTCGCTCTGCTTGCTCCGCCCTCCTCGCTCTGCTTGCTCCCCCGCCTCGCTCTGCTTGTTCCCCCCCGCCTCGCTCTGCTTGCTCCCCCGCCTCGCTCTGCTTGCTCCCCCGCCTCGCTCAGCTTGCTCCGCCCGCCTCGCTCTGCTTGCTCCCCCCGCCTCGCTCTGCTTGCTCCCCCCGCCTCGCTCTGCTTGCTCCCCCCGCCTCGCTCTGCTTGCTCCGCCCGCCTCGCTCTGCTTGCTCCCCCCGCCTCGCTCTGCTTGCTCCGCCCGCCTCGCTCTGCTTGCTCCGCCCACTTCTGGTGAGACTGTCGCTTAAGCCTTTTCCTCCAAACAACAACAACAAAAAACATCAAGCCATATCTTCACAGAGCCATTTCAGAGCTTTAGGATAGGAGGAATATCAGGGCAAAATCATCTCCATCGATACTCACCTTTCCCTGTCGACTGTCGCGCTCGCTGAGAGGCTGGTGGCACCATGCTCCCATTTGCCGCCAAGTATGCTTTCTTCCCCTTTTCCCTGAAGGAGGAGAGACAGAGATGAGGGTTCGTCGTCAACGATACAGGATAAATGAGGGAGGTGAAGAGGAATTGAAGCCTGTTGCTCGACAGACTGGTTGGTAATAGACCCACTTCACCCTAGACCCACTTCATCCTAGACCCACTTCAATTTGATTACCAACCCAATAGATCCACAGACGATGCAATCACCATCACACTGCACACTGCCCTATCCCATCTGGACAAGAGGAATACCTATGTAGGAATGCTGTTCATTGACTATAGCTCAGCATTCAACACCATAGAACCCTCCAAGCTCATCATTAAGCTCGAGGCCCTGGGTCTGAACCTGCCCTGTGCAACTGGTTCCTGGACTTTTTGACGGACAACATTATGCTAGCCCGTCTGGTGTTCAACCTTGCCAAGTTCTCTCACGTCACCCCGCTCCTCCGCTCTCTCCACTGGCTTCCAGTTGAAGCTCGCATCCGCTACAAGACCATGGTGCTTGCCTACGGAGCTGTGAGGGGAACGGCACCTCAGTACCTCCAGGCTCTGATCAGGCCCTACACCTAAACAAGGGCACTGCGTTCATCCACCTCTGGCCTGCTCGCCTCCCTACCACTGAGGAAGTACAGCTCCCGCTCAGCCCAGTCAAAACTGTTCGCTGCTCTGGCCCCCCCAATGGTGGAACAAACTCCCTCACGACGCCAGGACAGCGGAGTCAATCACCACCTTCCGGAGACACCTGAAACCCCACCTCTTTAAGGAGTACCTAGGATAGGATAAGTAATCCCTCTCACCCCCCCCCCCCCTTTAAGATTTAGATGCACTATTGTAAAGTGACTGTTCCACTGGATGTCATAAGGTGAATGCACCAATTTGTAAGTCGCTCTGGATAAGAGCGTCTGCTAAATGACTTAAATGTAAAATGTAAATGTTAGGCCTTCTCTGATAGGCACCGCTGTGCTGGTGGGTATTTCCTGAACACAGTCACACTGTTAGCTTTCTGTATCCGACGTTCCTCTCATAGTCAATCTACAGCCAAAGACAACAAACAAATGTGTCTACGAAGCAACACCTATCACAATGTAGAAACTGTACTGTCAGCAGGCTCAGTGTTGAGCCAATATGTCTGTGCAGGGAAGTCTCTTCGCTGTCAGTCAATGTGAGGACCCTTTTAGAAGGAGGGTAATAATGACTGTATTCACTGGGTCAAGTGATCGACTGTCTTCTTGTTTCGTTCACTGGCTTTTCTCAGTAGACCCTAGATGTAGAGCAGGGGCCGTTATGTATCCAGAGTCTGATCTAGGATCAGGTCCCCATGTCCATATAATCTCATGCATTGGTATCTAAAAGGCCAAACTGATCCTAAGTCAGCACTCCAACTCCTGATTGCCTGGTGGGTTGAACATTGATATAGCCGGTGATTACCTGTCTGGTCCCAGTGGCTGCCTCATGCTGGCAGGGTGGTTGCCCCTCTTCTCACTGCCCTGATGCTGTGGACCAGATAGATAGAATTAGCTGTGTTAAAGTAGGGCTGGAGCAAAACCCTGAACACCCATTTGCTCTCTAGGAGGAAGTTACCTGACCGAGTGCCAGAGCAGGAATGCCATAGAGCTGTTGCCTGTTACGTAACCCCTGTCACATGACAAGGGCCCCAAGAATGAGGCACTGCTGGACTCTAACCCAGAGCTATAGCGGGTGGGGAGGGAGGGGGGTCAAAGGGCAGAGCGCCTCACGCTGGCTAACGCTGATATCACTCGTATTGCTGCTGAGCTAGACTTGACTTTGGAGCACAAACATGCACTAACACATGCACACACACACACACACACTCACTCACGCACGCACGCACGCACGCACGCACGCACGCACGCACGCACGCACGCACACACACACACACACACACACACACACACACACACACACACACACACACACACACACACACACACACACACACACACACACACACACACACACACACACACACACACACACACACGTTGCTTATACAGAGCATCGGCCCTAATTTGGTCATTGACACAACACATGCTACAGGGGAGCAGTAGAGATCATCCATCTTAAAGTAGGACTGGTCTAAATGAACTCTTTCTCAGTCTATGTAACCCCCACGGCTATGGGCCCATTTTTAAAGTTAAAAAAACACAAAACACAAAAAACAACCAATCAAAATGCCTGTTCATACATTTGAACATGATACATGACAATCTGAAAAAAAAAACAATGGTTTAATTGCTTAGCAACAACTGTAACTTCTTTGTATTTGTGAGAATTAGTCTGTATCTCAAACGGCACCCTACTTCCTGTACAGAACCCCCTTTTGGACCTGGTCAACAGTAGTGCACTATAAAGAGAATAGGGGGGGCCATTTTGGATGTGGCTTTGTTCTCGGTCTGTCTCACCTGCTCTGGGCCCCCAGAGGCCTCCTGGTCGGGTTGATGCGTGCAGGACTTCCTCCTCCAGTTAGGCAGGCTGCGTGACCCCTTTGGAACGCTCTCTTCCTGGGAACGTTTGGCATCGGGAACGCTGCGGGGGGTAAAAAGGGTAGGGGGAATAAGAATCCTCTTCAGGTCTTTCATCAGAAACAAACATATGGTGTATATCTGCACTGGGGGGAGGCGGGGGAAGGGCTACTCACTTGAAGAAGGAGGCACTCCTAATTACAGATCTAGGATCAGGCTAATCTATCCCCATTCCAAACCATAATCATCAGTTGGTCTTTGGGCTAGTGATTAGGAGCAACTTCTAGGGTTGGGTTCAATTCCTTTTCAATTCAGGAAGTACAATGTGAACTTCAATTTCAAATCTCTTCAATGCTTTTCAATTAGGAAAATTTATTTGGAATATAAATGTTATTTACAGTCTGAATTGACAGGAATTGAAATGGGATTGGCCCTGCCACCTACTACGGTGTCGGGACAATAGGGGCCTCTACCTATGGCAGGGTCTATTGTTTCAATAGGGTGTCTACCTAATACAGGGTCTATTGCTGACATGTTTCAATAGGGTGCCTACCTAATACAGGGTCTATTGCTGACATGTTTCAATAGGGTGTCTACCTATGGCAGGGTCTATTGCTGACATGTTTCAATAGGGTGCCTACCTAATACAGGGTCTATTGCTGACATGTTTCAATAGGGTGCCTACCTAATACAGGGTCTATTGCTGACATGTTGCAATAGGGTGTCTACCTAATACAGGGTCTATTGCTGACATGTTTCAATAGGGTGTCTACCTATGGCAGGGTCTATTGCTGACATGTTTCAATAGGGTGTCTACCTAATACAGGGTCTATTGTTTCAATAGGGTGTCTACCTAATACAGGGTCTATTGTTTCAATAGGGTGTCTACCTAATACAGGGTCTATTGCTGACATGTTTCAATAGGGTGCCTACCTAATACAGGGTCTATTGTTTCAATAGGGTGTCTACCTAATACAGGGTCTATTGCTGACATGTTTCAATAGGGTGCCTACCTAATACAGGGTCTATTGTTTCAATAGGGTGTCTACCTAATACAGGGTCTATTGCTGACATGTTTCAATAGGGTGCCTACCTAATACAGGGTCTATTGTTTCAATAGGGTGTCTACCTAATACAGGGTCTATTGCTGACATGTTTCAATAGGGTGTCTACCTAATACAGGGTCTATTGCTGACATGTTTCAATAGGGTGCCTACCTAATACAGGGTCTATTGCTGACATGTTTCAATAGGGTGCCTACCTAATACAGGGTCTATTGCTGACATGTTTCAATAGGGTGCCTACCTAATACAGGGTCTATTGCTGACATGTTTCAATAGGGTGCCTACCTAATACAGGGTCTATTGCTGACATGTTGCAATAGGGTGTCTACCTAATACAGGGTCTATTGCTGACATGTTTCAATAGGGTGTCTACCTATGGCAGGGTCTATTGCTGACATGTTTCAATAGGGTGTCTACCTATGGCAGGGTCTATTGCTGACATGTTTCAATAGGGTGCCTACCTAATACAGGGTCTATTGCTGACATGTTTCAATAGGGTGTCTACCTAATACAGGGTCTATTGTTTCAATAGGGTGTCTACCTAATACAGGGTCTATTGTTTCAATAGGGTGCCTACCTAATACAGGGTCTATTGTTTCAATAGGGTGTCTACCTAATACAGGGTCTATTGTTTCAATAGGGTGTCTACCTAATACAGGGTCTATTGTTTCAATAGGGTGTCTACCTAATACAGGGTCTATTGTTTCAATAGGGTGTCTACCTAATACAGGGTCTATTGCTGACATGTTTCAATAGGGTGCCTACCTAATACAGGGTCTATTGTTTCAATAGGGTGTCTACCTAATACAGGGTCTATTGCTGACATGTTTCAATAGGGTGCCTACCTAATACAGGGTCTATTGTTTCAATAGGGTGTCTACCTAATACAGGGTCTATTGCTGACATGTTTCAATAGGGTGCCTACCTAATACAGGGTCTATTGTTTCAATAGGGTGTCTACCTAATACAGGGTCTATTGCTGACATGTTTCAATAGGGTGTCTACCTAATACAGGGTCTATTGCTGACATGTTTCAATAGGGTGCCTACCTAATACAGGGTCTATTGTTTCAATAGGGTGTCTACCTAATACAGGGTCTATTGCTGACATGTTTCAATAGGGTGTCTACCTAATACAGGGTCTATTGCTGACATGTTTCAATAGGGTGCCTACCTAATACAGGGTCTATTGCTGACATGTTTCAATAGGGTGCCTACCTAATACAGGGTCTATTGCTGACATGTTTCAATAGGGTGCCTACCTAATACAGGGTCTATTGCTGACATGTTTCAATAGGGTGCCTACCTAATACAGGGTCTATTGCTGACATGTTTCAATAGGGTGCCTACCTAATACAGGGTCTATTGCTGACATGTTTCAATAGGGTGCCTACCTAATACAGGGTCTATTGCTGACATGTTTCAATAGGGTGCCTACCTAATACAGGGTCTATTGCTGACATGTTTCAATAGGGTGCCTACCTAATACAGGGTCTATTGCTGACATGTTTCAATAGGGTGCCTACCTAATACAGGGTCTATTGCTGACATGTTTCAATAGGGTGCCTACCTAATACAGGGTCTATTGCTGACATGTTTCTTTCGGTGTCCCAGAACGTACGGATCCAAATCTGAAGGGTTTGAAGACATTTATTAATTCATTTATTCATTCATAGTTGACAGGAAACCAATGCATTTTAATCAACATGTGACATCAACACTCGTTTCTATACCTAGTGAGATCAGTGAGTAGCAACACGCATTTCTCAGTGAGAAACATCATGCTTTATGACATAGCAAACTTGTTATACTAATAGGACATGTATTGGTTTAGCTAAGCCTGGAAGTGTATGCTGCACATCTGAATATCACAGTACAGTATGCATACGGACACACGCACTACAATGTATGTGATTCTTGCTTACAAGCAAGAAATGAAAGCAGGAAGCACCAGTGAATCGGTCTATAAAAAAAAAGTGGTCAGATTGAAGCAGATGCGAAACTACAGGACTGTTTTGCAGCACAGACTGGAACATGTTCCGGGATTCTTCCGATGGCATTGAGGAGTAGAACCACATCAGTCACTGGCTTTATCAATAAGTGCATCGATGATGTCGTCCCCACAGTGACTGTACGTACATACCCCAACCAGAAACCATGGATTACAGGCAACATCCGCACTGAGCTAAACGGTAAGAGCTGCTGCTTTCAAGGTGCGGGACTCTAACCCGGAAGCTTATAAGAAATCTTGCTATGACCTCCGACGAACCATCAAACAGGCAAAGCATCAACACAGGACTAAGATCGAATAGTACTACACCGGCTCCAACGCTCGTCGGATGTGGCAGGGCCTGCAAACTATTACAGACTACAAAGGGAAGCACAGTCGCGAGCTGCCCAGTGACACGAGCCTACCAGACGAGCTAAATCATTTATATGCTCGCTTCGAGGCAAGCAACAATGAGGCATGCATGAGAGCATCAGCTGTTCCAATGACGACTGTGTGATCACGCTCTCCATAGTCGATGTGAGTAAGACCTTTAAACAGGTCAACATTCACAAGGCCGCAAGGCCAGACAGATTACCAGGACGTGTACTCTGAGCATGTACTGACCAACTGGCAGGTGTCTTCACTGACATTTTCAACATGTCACTGTCTGAGTCTGTAATACCAACATGTTTCAAGCAGACCACCATAGTCCTGGTGCCCAAGAACACGAAGGCAACCTTCCTAAATGACTCCAGACCTGTAGCACTCACGTCCGTAGCCATGAAGTGCTTTGAAAGGTTGGTAATGGCTCACATCAACACCATTATCCCAGAAACACTAGACCCACTCCAATATGCATACAGCCCAAACAGACCCACAGATGATGCAATCTCTATTGCACTCCACACTGCCCTTTCCCACTTGGACAAAAGGAACACCTATGTGAGAATGCTATTCATTGACTACAGCTCAGCGTTCAACACCATAATACCCTCAAAGCTTATCACTAAGCTATGGACTCTGGGACTAAACACCTCCCTCTGTAACTGGATCCTGGACTTCCTGACGGGCCGCCCCCAGGTGGTGAGGGTAGGTAACAACACATCTGCCACGCTGATACTCAATAATGGAGCCCCCCAGGGGTGCATGCTCAGTCCTCCCCTGTACTCCCTGTTCACCCACAACAGCATGGCCAGGCACGACTCCAACACCATCATTAAGTTTGCAGACGACACAACAGTGGTAGGCCTGATCACCGACAACGATGGGACAGCCTATAGGGAGGAGGTCAGAGACCTGGCCAGGTGGTGCCAGAATAACAACCTATCCCTCAACGGAACCAAGACTAAGGAAATGATTGTGGACTACAGGAAATGGAGTACCAAGCATGCCCCCATTCTCATCGACGGGACTGTAGTGGAGCAGGTTTAGAGCTTCAAGTTCCTTGGTGTCCACATCACCAACAAACTAACATGGTCCAAACACACCAAGACAGTCGTGAAGAGGACACGACAAAACCTATTCCTCCTCAGGAAACTAAAAAGATTTGGTATGGGTCCTGAGATCCTCAAAAGGTTCTACAGCTGCAACATCGAGAGCATCCAGACTGGTTGCATCACTGCCTGGTACGGAAATTGCTCGGCCTCCAACCACAAGGCACTACAGAGGGTAGTGCGTACGGCTCAATACATCACTGGGGTCAAGCTTCCTGCCATCCAGGACCTCTACACCAGGCGGTGTCAGAGGAAGGCCCTAAAAATTGTCAAAGACCCCAGCCACCCCAGTCATCGACTGTTCTCTCTACTAACGCATGGCAAGCGGTACCGGAGTGCCAAGTCTAGGACAAAAAGGCTTCTCAACAGTTTTTACCCCCAAGCTATAAGACTCCTGAACAGGTAATCAAATGGCTACCTGGAACATTTGCATTGTGTGCTATACAAAGGCTATACCACAGCACCACAGGGGCTAGCATTAGCATCCCTAGGGCTATGATTAGCCTGCAAAGCCAGAGCATGGACGATGGGCAATATATAGCCTCAGAAATGCAAGGGAGAGAGTCAGAATGAGAGAATCAGAGAGTCACAGAGAATCAGAGAGAGAGAGAGAAAGAGAGAATCAGAGAGAGAGAGACAGAGCCAATCATATTACATTTGAAATATCTATATTATTTTAAAACAGACAGAGAGAATCAGAGTCAGAGTCAGAGAGAGAGAGAGAGAGAATCAGAGTCAGAGAGAGAGAGAGAGAGAATCAGAGAGTCATTCAGAGAGAGAGAGAGAGAGAGAGAATCAGAGAGTCAGTCAGAGAGAGAGAGAGAGAGAGAATCAGAGAGTCAGTCAGAGAGAGAGAGAGAGAGAATCAGAGAGTCAGTCAGAGAGAGAGAGAGAGAGTGAGAATCAGAGAGTCAGTCAGAGAGAGAGAGAGAGAGAGAGAGACAATCAGAGAGTCAGTCAGAGAGAGAGAGAGAGAATCAGAGAGTCAGAGTCAGAGAGAGAGAAACAGAGAGTCGGAGAGAAAGAGAGAATCAGAAAATCAGAGAGAATCAGACAGTCAGAGAGAATCAGACAGTCAGAGAGAAAGAGAGAATCAGACAGTCAGAGAGAGAATCAGACAGTCAGAGAGAGAATCAGACAGTCAGAGAGAATCAGACAGTCAGAGAGAATCAGACAGTCAGAGAGAGATAGAGAGAATCAGACAGTCAGAGAGAATCAGACAGTCAGAGAGAGATAGAGAGAATCAGAGAGTCAGAGAGAGAGAGAGTCAGAGTCAGAGAGAGAGAGAGAGAGAGATAGAGAGAATCAGAGAGTCAGAGAGAGAGAGAGAATCAGAGAGTCAGAGAGAGAGAGTCAGAGTCGGAGAGAGAGAGAGAGAATCAGAGAGTCACAGAGAGAGAGAGAGTCAGAGAGAGAGAGAGAGAGAATCAGAGAGTCAGAGAGAGAGAGAGAGAAACAGAGTCAGAGAGAGAGAATCAGAGAGTCAGAGAGAGAGAGAATCAGAGATTCAGAGAGAAAGAGAGAATCAGACAGTCAGAGAGAGATAGAGAGAATCAGATAGTCAGAGAGAAAGAGAGAATCAGACAGTCAGAGAGAGATAGAGAGAATCAGACAGTCAGAGAGAAAGAGAGAATCAGAAAATCAGAGAGAGAATCAGACAGTCAGAGAGAGATAGAGAGAATCAGACAGTCAGAGAGAAAGAGAGAATCAGACAGTCAGAGAGAGATAGAGAGAATCAGACAGTCAGAGAGAGAGAATCAGAAAATCAGAGAGAGAATCAGACAGTCAGAGAGAGATAGAGAGAATCAGACAGTCAGAGAGAGAATCAGACAGTCAGAGAGAAACAGAGTCAGAGAGAGAAAGAGAATCAGAGAGTCAGAGAGAGAGAGAGAGAGAATCAGAGAGTCAGAGAGAGAGAGAGAGAATCAGAAAGTCAGAGAGAGAGAGAGAATCAGAGTCAGAGAGAGAGAGAGAGAGAGACAGATCAGAGAGAGAGAGAGAGAGAGAGAGAGAGAGAGAGAGAGAGAATCAGAGTCAGAGAGAGAGAGAGAGAGAGAGAGAGAGAGAATCAGAGTCAGAGAGAGAGAGAGAGAGAATCAGACAGTCAGAGAGAATCAGACAGTCAGAGAGAACCAGACAGTCAGGGAGAATCAGACAGTCAGAGAGAAAGAGAGAATCAGAGAGAGAATCAGACAGTCAGAGAGAGAAAGAGAGAATCAGACAGTCAGAGAGAATCAGACAGTCAGAGAGAATCAGACAGTCAGAGAGAATCAGACAGTCAGAGAGAGATAGAGAGAATCAGACAGTCAGAGAGAGAATCAGACAGTCAGAGAGAATCAGAAAGTCAGAGAGAGAATCAGACAGTCAGAGAGAATCAGACAGTCAGAGAGAATCAGACAGTCAGAGAGAGAATCAGACAGTCAGAGAGAATCAGACAGTCAGAGAGAGAATCAGACAGTCAGAGAGAGAAAGAGAGCCAATCATATAACTTTGCTTTGGCAATGTAAACACTGAATTGAGAAAGAGACAGAGAGACAGAGGGAGAGACAGAGAGAGAGAGTTAGAGAGATAGACAGAGAGAAACAGAGAGAGAGAGACAGAGACACAGAGGGATAGAGAGACAGAGAGAGCGACAGCGAAAGTGTCTATTCATAGCTCTCTCTCACTGTCTCTCTCTGTGTATCTGATTCTGAGACACAGAGAGACAGACAGAGAGAGACCGAGAGAGAGATAGAAAGAGAGAAAGACAGACAGAGAGAGAGAGACAGACAGAGAGAGTGAGACAGAGAGAGAGAGACAGAGAGAGGGAGATAGAAAGAGAGAGAGACAGACAGAAATAGAGAGACAGACAGAGAGCGAGAGACAGACAGAGAGAGAGAGACAGACAGAGAGAGTGAGACAGAGAGAGACAGAGAGACAGAGAGAGGGAGAGAAAGAGAGAGAGACAGAGAGAGGGAGAGAAAGAGAGAGAGACAGAGAGAGGGAGATAGAAAGAGAGAGAGACAGAGAGAGGGAGAGAAAGAGAGAGAGAGAGAGAGAGGGAGAGAAAGAGAGAGAGACAGAGAGAGGGAGATAGAAAGAGAGAGAGACAGAGAGAGGGAGAGAAAGAGAGAGAGACAGAGAGAGGGAGATAGAAAGAGAGAGAGACAGAGAGAGGGAGAGAAAGAGAGAGAGACAGAGAGAGGGAGAGAAAGAGAGAGAGACAGAGAGAGGGAGATAGAAAGAGAGAGAGACAGAGAGAGGGAGAGAAAGAGAGAGAGACAGAGAGAGGGAGATAGAAAGAGAGAGAGACAGAGAGAGGGAGATAGAAAGAGAGAGAGACAGAGAGAGTGAGACAGAGACAGAGAGAGAGAGACAGAGAGAGGGAGATAGAAAGAGAGAGAGACAGAGAGAGGGAGATAGAAAGAGAGAGAGACAGACAGAGAGCGACAGCTCAGGCTTTCCACAAATCGACAGGAGACATAAAAGTTGGAGTTAGGACAACTGGACTTCATCTCAGGCCCTGTGCACCCTCCCCCTGGTGAAAACAAAATGTAGGGAGTAGGGTGGACCGTGTCGGGGGGGGGGAAACATATTGGAATCAGTAGGGTGGACTGTGTTGGGGGGTGACCATGTTGGAATCAGTAGGGTGGACTGTGTTGGGGGGGACCATATTGGAATGAGTAGGGTGGACTGTGTTGGGGGGGGACCATATTGCAATGAGTAGGGTGGACTGTGTTGGGGGTGACCATATTGCAATGAGTAGGGTGGACTGTGTTGGGGGGGTGACCATGTTGGAATGAGTAGGGTGGACTGTGTTGGGGGGAACCATATTGGAATCAGTAGGGTGGACTGTGTTGGGGGGGACCATATTGGAATCAGTAGGGTGGACTGTGTTGGGGGGACCATATTGGAATCAGTAGGGTGGACTGTGTTGGGGGGGACCATATTGGAATCAGTAGGGTGGACTGTGTTGGGGGGGACCATATTGGAATGAGTAGGGTGGACTGTGTTGGGGGGGGACCATATTGGAATCAGTAGGGTGGACTGTGTTGGGGGGTGACCATGTTGGAATGAGTAGGGTGGAATGTGTTGGGGAGTGACCATGTTGGAATCAGTAGGGTGGACTGTGTTGGGGGGGGGGGGGGGGGACCATGTTAGAATGAGTAGGGTGGACTGTGTTGGGGGGTGACCATGTTGGAATGAGTAGGGTGGACTGTGTTGGGGGGGAGACCATGTTGGAATGAGTAGGGTGGACTGTGTTGGGGGGGGGGGGACCATGTTGGAATGAGTAGGGTGGACTGTGTTGGGGGGGGGACCATGTTAGAATGAGTAGGATGGACTGTGTTGGGGGGGTGACCATGTTGGAATGAGTAGGGTGGACTGTGTTGGGGGGTGACCATGTTGGAATCAGTAGGGTGGACTGTGTTGGGGGGGGGGGGCATGTTGGAATGAGTAGGGTGGACTGTGTTGGGGGGGGGGACCATGTTGGAATGAGTAGGGTGGACTGTGTTGGGGGGGGACCATGTTGGAATGAGTAGGGTGGACTGTGTTGGGGGGGGACCATGTTGGAATGAGTAGGGTGGACTGTGTTGGGGGGGGACCATGTTGGAATAAGTAGGGTGGACTGTGTTGGGGGGGGACCATGTTGCAATGAGTAGGGTGGACTGTGTTGGGGGGGGGACCATGTTGGAATGAGTAGGGTGGACTGTGTTGGGGGGTGACCATGTTGGAATGAGTAGGGTGGACTGTGTTGGGGGGACCATATTGGAATGAGTAGGGTGGACTGTGTTGGGGGGGGATCATGTTGGAATGAGTAGGGTGGACTGTGTTGGGGGGGTGACCATGTTGGAATGAGTAGGGTGGACTGTGTTGGGGGGTGACCATATTGGAATGAGTAGGGTGGACTGTGTTGGGGGGTAACCATGTTGGAATGAGTAGGGTGGACTGTGTTGGGGGGTAACCATGTTGGAATGAGTAGGGTGGACTGTGTAGGGGGGTGAACCGGATTGGGTGGGGGGTGAACCGGATTGGGTGGGGGTGAACCGGATTGGTGGGGGGGTGAACCAGATTGGGTGGGGGTGAACCGGATTGGGTGGGGGGTGAACCGGATTGGGTGGGGGGGGGTGGGGTGAACCGGATTGGGTGGGGGGTGAACCGGATTGGGTGGGGGTGAACCGGATTGGGTGGGGGGTTACTTACACACAATTTCCTCTTGGCTGGATGCCTCAGAACCGTCCTCCTTGAAGGACAGAGCTGCAGGGTTACCTGGAGAGAGGCACAGACACAGGCTGTGTTTGAGAGCATCAAAACATTAATGCATCATGGGTAAATTGTGACAGACTGATCAACAAATAATATTGAGCAGTTATTTATGACGCAAGGTGATTTGTAGTCTCGACTTTCGACTGCTATGTCGAACGTGCCCTTAACTCGCAATCTAATTCCACCTCAGAATACCCCATAATGACCTTCCCCGAGGAAAACTGATATTGGTGTCAGGTGAACTAGTAAAATGACGCTCCAAGTCAGACAAGCCGCCGCCACGGGTAGGGGAAACACTGCTGTTAACCACAGAGGTCACACCTGATCTGACCTGTGTCCCTCTGGGAGATGCGTGACCCTCTCCTTCACCACCTGGCCCGTTGATCACTCAGACGTGTGTGGATCAGCACCTCCCAGGGAACCCACCGGGAGGAGGACAGGGCTCAGAGAGGACAGGGCTCAGGGAGGGGGACAGGGCTCAGAGAGGACAGGGCTCAGGGAGGGGGACAGGGCTCAGGGAGGGGGACAGGGCTCAGAGAGGACAGGGCTCAGGGAGGGGGACAGGGCTCAGAGAGGACAGGGCTCAGAGAGGACAGGGCTCAGGGAGGGGGACAGGGCTCAGAGAGGACAGGGCTCAGGGAGGGGGACAGGGCTCAGGGAGGGGGACAGGGCTCAGGGAGGAGGACAGGGCTCAGGGAGGAGAACAGGGCTCAGGGAGGAGGACAGGGCTCAGGGAGGGGGACAGGGCTCAGAGAGGGGGACAGGGCTCAGGGAGAAGGACAGGGCTCAGGGAGGAGGACAGGGCTCAGGGAGGAGGACAGGGCTCAGGGAGGAGGACAGGGCTCAGGACAGGGCTCAGGGAGGGGGACAGGGCTCAGAGAGGGGGACAGGGCTCAGGGAGGAGGACAGGGCTCAGGGAGGAGGACAGGGCTCAGGGAGGAGGACAGGGTTCAGGGAGGAGGACAGGGCTCAGGAAGGAGGACAGGGCTCAGGGAGGAGGACAGGGCTCAGGGAGGAGGACAGGGTTCAGGGAGGAGAACAGGGCTCAGGGAGGAGGACCGTGCTCAGGAAGGAGGACAGGGCTCAGGTGGAAGGTGTTTCCCTCGGCTGTCACCCTCCACCGTCACCTGTCTCTCAGGTAGGGCTGTCACCTGTCTCTCAGGTAGGGCTAGGCAAACAGGTTGAGTATAGTGCACTACTATATAGTGCACTACTTCTAACCAGAGCCCATAGGGAAAAGGGTGCCATTTGGGAGGGAGCCTCTGATGTCATATGGTTTCAGTAGGAGACACAGTAGGGAGTGTAAGTATTGGCAAGAAAGCAACATTGACAAGTTAGTTTGACGTCTCTGATGTCCCACGCTGCTTCATGAATCATCATCATGTATCCCTTATAAACAGTGGTTTCCCATGATGCATCATGATGTATCCCTTATAAACAGTGGTTTCCCATGATGCATCATGATGTATCCCTTATCAACAGTGGTTTCCCATGATGCATCAGGATGTATCCCTTATAATCAGTGGTTTCCCATGATGCATCATGATGTATCCCTTATAATCAGTGGTTTCCCATGATGCATCATGATGTATCCCTTATAATCAGTGGTTTCCCATGATGCATCATGATGTATCCCTTATAAACAGTGGTTTCCCATGATGCATCAGGATGTATCCCTTATAAACAGTGGTTTCCCATGATGCATCAGGATGTATCCATTATAATCAGTGGTTTCCCATGATGCATCATGACGTAATCCCTTGTAAACAGTGGTTTCATCGTAGTAAGACATCTACCACAGTAGGCAACATTTGATTTTTTATAAGCAATCTGTTAAATGCATTATGAAAAGTCCCGATGCCAAGACCAAGCTCTGGAAGGTCTAGATACATTTTTTTGAGGGCATGGAACATTTGCTCCTAATCCATTTTTACAGCACTATAAAAGATTTACCAGCTCAAAGGATGTTCCAGAAATGGCAGGGTTTATAAGCAGAGGAAACACACAAAGGGGGGAAAGGGGGAAAAGAGACTGACATTTACAGGATTAACCAAAAGGGGGGAGATATTTCACGGTCTTCGTTCATTTTTTTTTGCGTCAAACTGAGGTACATTAAAAGCTTGAACACGTCCTCTGATCCAATAGAGGCTGCTGAGGGGAGGACGGCTCATAGTAATGACCGGAACAGAACTCATGGAATGGAATCAAACACATGGATTGGATGTATTTGATACCATTCCATTGATTCCGCTCCAGCCATTACCACGAGCCCGTCTTCCCCAACTAAGATGCCACCAACCTCCTCCAGTGAGCTAATGGTATGGCAAGAAAATAAAAACATGCTGACTGGATATCACTATAAGTGTCATATCTAGTTGGCTATATGATTTCCTCACGTGAAATATTTTTTATTTATTTAACTAGGCAAGTCAGTTAAGACCAAATTCTGATTTACAATGACGACCCTACACCAGCCAAACCCGGAACGACGCTGGGTCAATTGTGTGCCGCCCCTATGGGACTCCCAATCACAGACGGTTGTGGTACAGCCTGGAATCGAGCCAGGGTGTCTAGCACTGAGATGCAGTGCCTTAGACCGCTGAACCAGGGTCTGTAGTGACGCCTCTAGCACTGAGATGCAGGGCCTTAGACCGCTGAACCAGGGTCTGTAGTGACGCCTCTAGCACTGAGATGCAGTGTCTTAGACCGCTGAACCAGGGTCTGTAGTGACGCCTCTAGCACTGAGATGCCTTAGACCGCTGAACCAGGGTCTGTAGTGACGCCTCTAGCACTGAGATGCCTTAGACCGCTGAACCAGGCTCTGTAGTGACACCTCTAGTACT